>NC_034182.2:30787731-30915231 GCF_002021735.2 Oncorhynchus kisutch
CCCTTCTCCCTCCTCCCTCTGTCCCTGTTTCGCCCCTCACCCTCCTCCCACCTCTGTCCCTGTGTTCCACCCCCTCTCCTCTCCCTCCTCCCCTCTGTCCCTGTGTCTCCCCCTCCCTCCTCCATCCTCTTTCCCTGTGTCCCCCTTCTCCCTCCTCCCACCTCTGTCCCTTCTCCCTCCTCCCACCTCTGTCCCTGTGTCCCCCCTCTCCCTCTTCTGTCCCTGTGTCCCCCCTCTCCTCTTCTGTCCCTGTGTCCCCCCGCTCCCTCTTCTGTCCCTGTTCCCCCCTCTCTCCCCTCTCCCTCTTCTGTCCCTGTGTCCCCCTTCTTCCTCTTCTGTCCCTGTGTCCCCCCTCTCCCTCTTCTGTCCCTGTGGTCCCCCCTCTCCCTCTTCTATCCCTGTCTCCCCCCTCTCCCTCTTTCTGTCCCCTGTGTCTCCCCTCTCCCTCTTCTGTCCCTGTGTCCCCCCCTCTCCCTCTTCTGTCCCTGTGTCCCCCCTCTCCCACTTCTGTCCCTGTGTCCCCCCTCTCCCTCTTCTGTCCCTGTGTCCCCCCTCTCCCTATTCTGTCCCCGTGTCCCCCTTCTTCCTCCTCCCTCTGTCCCTGTGTCCCCCCTCTCCCACTTCTGTCCCTGTGTCCCCCCTCTCCCTCTTCTGTCCCTGGTGTCCCCCCTCTCCCACTTCTGTCCCTGTGTCCCCCCTCTCCCTCTTCTATCCCTGTGTCCCCCTCTCCCTCTTATGATCCCTGTGTCCCCCCTCTCCCTCTTCTGTCCCTGTGTCCCCCCCTCTCTCCCCTCTCCCTCTTCTGTCCCTGTGTCCCCCTTCTTCCTCTTCTGTCCCTTGTCCCCTTCTTCCTCTTCTGTCCTGTGTCCCCCCTCTCCCTCTTCTGTCCCTGTGTCCCCCCTCTCCCTCTTCTATCCCTGTCTCCCCCCCTCTCCCTCTTCTGTCCCTGTGTCTCCCCTCTCCCTCTTCTGTCCCTGTGTCCCCCCTCTCCACTTCTGTCCCTGTGTCCCCCCTCCCTCTTCTGTCCTGTGTCCCCCCTCTCCCTCTTCTGTCCCTGTGTCCCCCCTCTCCCTATTCTGTCCCTGTGTCCCCCCTCTCCCTCTTCTGTCCCTGTGTCCCCCCCCCTCTCCCCACTTCTGTCCCTGTGTCCCCCCTTCTCCCTCCTCCCACCTCTGTCCCTGTGTCCCCCCTCTCCCTCTTCTGTCCCTGTGTTCCCCTTCTCCCTCCACCCCTCTGTCCCTGTGGTTTACCCCTTTCCCTCCACCCCTCTGTCCCTGTTCCCCCTTCTCCCTCCTCCCTCTGTCCCTGTGTCCCCCTTCTCCCTCCTCCCTCTGTCCCTGTGTTCGCCCCTCACCCTCCTCCCACCTCTGTCCCTGTGTTCCACCCTCTCCCTCCTCCCACCTCTGTCCCTGTGTTCCACCCTCTCCCTCCTCCCCCTCTGTCCCTGTGTCCCCCTTCTCCCTCCTCCCTCTGTCCCTGTGTCCCCCTTCTCCCTCCTCCCTCTGTCCCTGTGTTCGCCCCTCACCCTCCTCCCACCTCTGTCCCTGTGTTCCACCCTCTCCCTCCTCCCACCTCTGTCCCTGTGTTCCACCCTCTCCCTCCTCCCCCTCTGTCCCTGTGTCTCCCCCTCCCTCCTCCATCCTCTTTCCCTGTGTCCCCCTTCTCCCTCCTCCCACCTCTGTCCCTTCTCCCTCCTCCCACCTCTGTCCCTGTGTCCCCCCTCTCCCTCTTCTGTCCCTGTGTCCCCCCGCTCCCTCTTCTGTCCCTGTGTCCCCCCTCTCTCCCCTCTCCCTCTTCTGTCCCTGTGTCCCCCTTCTTCCTCTTCTGTCCCTGTGTCCCCCCCTCTCCCTCTTTCTGTCCCTGTGTCCCCCCTCTCCCTCTTCTATCCCTGTCTCCCCCCTCTCCCTCTTCTGTCCCTGTGTCTCCCCTCTCCCTCTTCTGTCCCTGTGTCCCCCCTCTCCCTCTTCTGTCCCTGTGTCCCCCCTCTCCCACTTCTGTCCCTGTGTCCCCCCTCTCCCTCTTCTGTCCCTGTGTCCCCCCTCTCCCTATTCTGTCCCCGTGTCCCCCTTCTTCCTCCTCCCTCTGTCCCTGTGTCCCCCCTCTCCCACTTCTGTCCCTGTGTCCCCCCCTCTCCCTCTTCTGTCCCTGTGTCCCCCCTCTCCCACTTCTGTCCCTGTGTCCCCCCCTCTCCCTCTTCTGTCCCTGTGTCCCCCCTCTCCCTCTTCTGTCCCTGTGTCCCCCCTCTCCCACTTCTGTCCCTGTGTCCCCCCCTCTCCCTCTTCTGTCCCTGTGTCCCCCCTCTCCCTCTTCTGTCCCTGTGTCCCCCCTCTACCACTTCTGTCCCTGTGTCCCCCCTCTCCCTCTTCTGTCCCTGTGTCCCCCTTCTCCCTCCTCCCTCTGTCCCTGTGTTCAGCCCTCTCCCTCCTCCCACCTCTGTCCCTGTGTCCCCCTTCTCCCTCCTCCCTCTGTCCCTGTGTCCCCCTTCTCCCTCCTCCATCTGTCCCTGTGTTCCCCTTCTCCCTCCACACCTCTGTCCCTGTGTCCCCCTTCTCCCTCCTCCCTCTGTCCCCCTTCTCCCTCCTCCCTCTGTCCCTGTGTCCCCCTTCTCCCTCCTCCCTCTGTCCCTGTGTCCCCCTTCTCCCTCCTCCCTCTGTCCCTGTGTCCCCCTTTTCCCTCCTCCCTCTGTCCCTGTGTCCCCCTTCTCCCTCCACACCTCTGTCCCCGTGTCCCCCTTCTCCCTCCTCCCTCTGTCCCTGTGTCCCCCTTCTCCCTCCTCCCTCTGTCCCTGTGTCCCCCTTCTCCCTCCTCCCTCTGTCCCTGTGTTCGCCCCTCACCCTCCTCCCACCTCTGTCCCTGTGTTCCACCCTCTCCCTCCTCCCACCTCTGTCCCTGTGTTCCACCCTCTCCCTCCTCCCACCTCTGTCCCTGTGTCCCCCTTCTCCCTCCTCCCTCTGTCCCTGTGTCCCCCTTCTCCCTCCTCCCTCTGTCGCTGTGTTTACCCCTTTCCCTCCACCCCTCCACCCCTCTGTCCCTGTGTCCCCCTTCTCCCTCCTCCCTCTGTCCCTGTGTCCCCCTTCTCCCTCCTCCCTCTGTCCCTGTGTTCGCCCCTCACCCTCCTCCCACCTCTGTCCTTGTGTTCCACCCTCTCCCTCCTCCCACCTCTGTCCCTGTGTTCCACCCTCTCCTTCCTCCCCCTCTGTCCCTGTGTCCCCCCTCTCCCCCCTCTCCCTCCTCTGTCCCCCCTTCTCCTTCCGTCTCCCCCTGTCCCTGTGTTCCAACCTCTCCCTCCTCCCACCTCTGTCTCTGTGTTCCTCCCTCTCCCTCCTCCCTCCTCTGTCCTGCCAGAGTGAATCCCAGCGCCACCTCTGAGCCACCTGACCTTTGGCTCTGCCTTTTAGAAGTATTTATCCGCCTGCCGCCTGGTCAGTTTAAGCCAAGTTGGCTCCCCTCCCCTCCGCCCCATCCCGCCCACCTAGTTAACCTTCTCACAGAGCGCAACTGTGTGGGTACTCAGCTCTGCGGCCATGCTGTTTGCTTCGTACTCTCAACGAACACCTCTCCACACTCACACGCCACGTCAGATTAATCGGTTTTTAAATGCCTCTTCTTTAAATAAAAAATAAAGAACGATATACAGTACCAGTCAAAAGTATGGACACACCTACTCATTCAAGGGTTTTCTTTTATTTTTACTCTTTTCTACATTGTAGAATAATAGGAAGATATCAAAACTATGAAATAACACATATGGAATTATGTAGTAACCAAAACAGTGTTAAACAAATCTAAATATATTTTATATTTGAGATTCTTCAAAGTAGCCACACTTTCCCTTGATGACAGCTTTGCACACTCTTGCCATTCTCTCAACCAGCTTTATGAAGTAGTGACCTGGAGTGCATTTCAATTAACTGGTGTGCCTTCTTAAAAGTGAATTTGTGGAATTTTTTTACTTCTTAATGCGTTTCAGCCAATCAGGTTCTCTGTGGATATAGGAGAACGTTCCAGAAAGACAACCATCTCTGCAACACTCCACCAATCAGGCCAATCATTCCACCAAACAAGATTCTCTGGTCTGGTGAAACCAAGATTGAACTCTTTGGCCTGAATGCCATGCTTCACGTCTTGAGGAAACCTGGCACCATCCATGCAGTGAAGCAAGGTGGTGGCAGCATCATGCTCTGGGGATGTTTTTCAGCGGCAATGACTGGGAGACTAGTCAGGATCGAGGCACAGATGAACGGAGCGAAGTACAGAGAGATCCTTGATGAAAACCTGCTCCAGAGTGCTCAGGACCTCAGACTGGGGTGAAGCTTCACCTTCCAACAGGACAACAACCCAAAGGACACAGACAAGACACGAGGAGTGGCTTCAGGACAAGTCTCTGAATGTCCTTGAGTTGCCCAGCCAGAGTCCGGACTTGAACCAGATCAAACATCTCTGGAGAGACCTGAAAATAGCTGTTCAGCAACGCTCTTCATCCAACCTGACAGAGCTTGAGAGGATCTGCAGAGAAGAATGGGAGAAACTCTCCAAATACAGGTGTGCCAAGCTTGTAGCGTCAAACCCAAGAAGACTCGATGCTGTAATCGCTGCCAAAGGTGCTTCAACAAAGTACTGAGTAAAGGGTCTGAATACTTACGTAAATGTATTATTTCCATTTGTATTTTTAATACATTGGCTAAAATGTATAAAAACCTGTTTTTGCTTTGTCATTATGGAGTATTGTGATGTCATTATGGAGTATTGTGATGTCATTATGGAGTATTGTGATGTCATTATGGAGTATTGTGATGTCATTATGGAGTATTGTGATGTCATTATGGA
Organism: Oncorhynchus kisutch; assembly: GCF_002021735.2. Lineage (NCBI taxonomy): Eukaryota > Metazoa > Chordata > Actinopteri > Salmoniformes > Salmonidae > Oncorhynchus > Oncorhynchus kisutch. The sequence goes on from NC_034182.2 coordinate 30,792,559, forward strand.
GTATTGTGATGTCATTATGGAGTATTGTGTGTAGATTGATGAGATAAAGCTGTAACTTAACTAAATGTGGGAAAGGTCAAGAGGTCTGAAAACTTTCAGAAGGCACTGTATTGTATATACAGTTGAAGTCGGAAGTTTACATACAGTTAGGTTGGAGTCATTAAAACTAGTTTTTCAACCACTCCACAATTTTCTTGTTAACAAACTATAGTTTTGGCAAGTTAGTTAGGACATCTACTTTGCGCATGACACAAGTAATTATTTCAACAATTGTTTACAGACAGAATATTTCACTTATAATTCACTGTATCACAATTCCAGTGGGTCAGAAGTTTACATACACTAAGTTGACTGTGCCTTTAAACCGCTTGGAAATTTCCAGAAAATGATGTCATGGCTTTAGAAGCTTCTGATAGGCTAATTGACATATAGGATTGGATGTTTCTTTTATTTTTTATTTTATTTCACCTTTATTTAACCAGGTAGGCTAGTTGAGAACACCTTTATTTAACCAGGTAGGCTAGTTGAGAACACCTTTATTTAACCAGGTAGGCTAGTTGAGAACACCTTTATTTAACCAGGTAGGCTAGTTGAGAACACCTTTATTTAACCAGGTAGGCTAGTTGAGAACACCTTTATTTAACCAGGTAGGCTAGTTGAGAACACCTTTATTTAACCAGGTAGGCTAGTTGAGAACACCTTTATTTAACCAGGTAGGCTAGTTGAGAACACCTTTATTTAACCAGGTAGGCTAGTTGAGAACACCTTTATTTAACCAGGTAGGCTAGTTGAGAACACCTTTATTTAACCAGGTAGGCTAGTTGAGAACACCTTTATTTAACCAGGTAGGCTAGTTGAGAACACCTTTATTTAACCAGGTAGGCTAGTTGAGAACACCTTTATTTAACCAGGTAGGCTAGTTGAGAACACCTTTATTTAACCAGGTAGGCTAGTTGAGAACACCTTTATTTAACCAGGTAGGCTAGTTGAGAACACCTTTATTTAACCAGGTAGGCTAGTTGAGAACACCTTTATTTAACCAGGTAGGCTAGTTGAGAACACCTTTATTTAACCAGGTAGGCTAGTTGAGAACACCTTTATTTAACCAGGTAGGCTAGTTGAGAACAAGTTCTCATTTACAACTGCGACCTGGCCAAGATAAAGCATAGCAGTGTGAGCATACAACAAAGAGTTACACATGGAGTAAACAATTAACAAGTCAATAACACAGTAGAAAAAAAGGGGAGTCTATATACAATGTGTGCAAAAGGCATGAGGAGGTAGGCGAATAATTACAATTTTGCAGATTAACACTGGAGTGATAAATGATCAGATGGTCATGTACAGGTAGAGATATTGGTGTGCAAAAGAGCAGAAAAGCAAATAAATATAAACAGTATGGGGATGAGGTAGGTAAAAATGGGTGGGCTATTTACCGATAGACTATGTACAGCTGCAGCGATCGGTTAGCTGCTCAGATAGCAGATGTTTGAAGTTGGTGAGGGAGATGAAAGTCTCCAACTTCAGCGATTTTTGCAATTCGTTCCAGTCACAGGCAGCAGAGAACTGGAACGAAAGGCGGCCAAATGAGGTGTTGGCTTTAGGGATGATCAGTGAGATACACCTGCTGGAGCGCGTGCTACGGATGGGTGTTGCCATCGTGACCAGTGAACTGAGATAAGGCGGAGCTTTACCTAGCATGGACTTGAGCATGGACCTGGAGCCAGTGGGTCTGGCGACGAATATGTAGCGAGGGCCAGCCGACTAGAGCATACAAGTCGCAGTGGTGGGTGGTATAAGGTGCTTTAGTGACAAAACGGATGGCACTGTGATAAACTGCATCCAGTTTGCTGAGTAGAGTGTTGGAAGCAATTTTGTAGATGACATCGCCGAAGTCGAGGATCGGTAGGATAGTCAGTTTTACTAGGGTAAGTTTGGCGGCGTGAGTGAAGGAGGCTTTGTTGCGGAATAGAAAGCCGACTCTTGACTTGATTTTCGATTGGAGATGTTTGATATGAGTCTGGAAGGAGAGTTTACAGTCTAGCCAGACACCTAGGTACTTATAGATGTCCACATATTCAAGGTCGGAACCATCCAGGGTGGTGATGCTGGTCAGGCGTGCAGGTGCAGGCAGCGAACGGTTGAAAAGCATGCATTTGGTTTTACTAGCGTTTTTTAAGAGCAGTTGGAGGCCACGGAAGGAGTGTTGTATGGCATTGAAGCTCGTTTGGAGGTTAGATAGCACAGTGTCCAAGGACGGGCCGGAAGTATATATTGAATGGTGTCATCTGCGAAGTGGTGGATTAGGGAATCGCCCGCAGCAAGAGCAACATCATTGATATATACAGAGAAAAGAGTCGGCCCGAGGATTGAACACTTTGGCACCCCCATAGGGACTGCCAGAGGACCGGACAGCATGTGCACCTGTGGATGTATTTCAAGGCCTACCTTCAAACTCAGTGGCTCTTTGCTTGACATCATGGGAAAATCTAAATAAATCAGCCAAGACCTTAGAAAAAAATTGTGGACCTCCACAAGTCTAGTTCATCCTTGGGAGCAATTTCCAAACGCCTGAAGGTATAAACAAGTATATCCATATCCATGGTATAAACACCATGGGACCACGCAGCAGTCATACCGCTCAGGAAGGAGACGTGTTCTGTCTCCTAGAGATGAACATACTTCATGGGAAAAGTGCAAATCAATCCCAGAACAACAGCAAAGGATCTTGTGAAGATGCTGGAGGAAACAGGTGCAAAAGTATCAATATCCACAGTATAACGAGATCTATATCGACATAACCTGAAGGGCCGCTCAACAAGGAAGAAGCCACTGCTCCAAAACCACCATAAAAAATACCGACTACGGTTTGCAACTGCACATGGGGACAAAGATCGTACTTTTTTTGTCCTCTGGTCTGATGAGACAAAAATAGAACTGTTTGGCCATAATGACCATCGTTATGTTTAGCGGAAAAATGGGGAGGCTTGTAAGCCGAACACCACCATCCCAACCATGAAGCACAGGGGTGGCAGCATCATGTTGTCGGGGTGCTTTGCTGCAGGAGGGACTGGTGCACTTCACAAAATAGATGGCATCATGAGGGAGGACAATTATGTGGATATATTGAAGCAACATCTCAAGACATCAGTCAGGAAGTTAAAGCTTGGTTGCAAGATGCATAGATCTTCTAAATGGACAATGACCCCAAGCATACTTCCAAAGTTATGGCAAAATGGCTTAAGGACAACAAAGTCAAGGTATTGGAGTGGCCATCCCAAAGCCCTGATCTTAATCCTATAGAAGATTTGTGGGCAGAACTGTAAAAGTGTGTGCGAGGAAGGAAGCCTACAAACCTGAATCAGTTACACCAACTCTGTCAGGAAAAATGGGCCAAAATTCACCCAACTTATTGTGGGAAGCTTGTGGAAGGTTACCTGAAATGTTTGACCCAAGTTTAACAAGATTAAGGCAATGATACCAAATACTAACTGAGTGTATGTAAATTTCTGACCCACTGGGAATGTGATGAAAGAAATAAAAGCTGAAATATATCATTCTCTCTACTATTATTCTGACATTTCACATTCTTAAAATAAAGTGGTGATCCTAACTGACCTAAGACAAATTATTTTTACTAGGATTAAATGTCAGGAATTGTGAAAAACTGAGTTTAAATGTATTTGGCTAAGGTGTATGTGAACTTCCGACTTCAACTGTATATACACTGACCAAGAATATAAACGCAACATGCAACAATTTCAACGATTTAACTGAGTTACAGTTCATACAAGGAAATCAGTCAATTTCAATGAATTCATTAGGCCCTAATCTATGAATTTCACATGAAGGGGCGCAGCCATGGGTGGGCCTGGGAGGGCATAGACCCACCCACCTGAAAGCCAGGCCCACCCACTGGCGAGCCAGGTCCAGCCAATCAGACTGAGTTTTTCCCCACATAGGGCTTTATTACAGACAGAAATACTCCTCAGTTTCATCAGCTGTCCGGGTGACTAGTCTCAGACGATCCCACAGGTGAAGAAGCCGGATGTGGAGGTCCTGGGCTGCATGGTTACACGTGGTCTGTGGTTGTAAGGCCTGTTGGACCCACTGCCAATTTCTCTAAAATGACATTGGAGGCGATTTATGGTAGAAAAATTAACATTCCATTTTCTGTTAACAGCTCTGGTGGACATTCCTTCAGTCAGCATTCCAATTGCACGCTCCTTCAAAACTTGAGACGTCCCTGGTATTGTGTTGTGTGACAAAACGGCACATTTCAGAGTGGCCTTTTATTGTCACCAGCACAGGGTGCACCTGTGTAATGATCATGCTGTTTAATCTACATTTTGATATTTTCTACCTATCAGGTGGATGGATTATTTTGGCAAAGGAGAAATGCTCACTAACATGGACTTAAACAAAAAAAAAAACATTTTTCGAGAAAATAATCTTTTTGTGTGTATGGAACATTTCAGGGATCTATTATTTCAGCTCATGAAACATTTCAGCTCATGGACTAACACTTTACATGTTGGGTTCATGTTTTTGTTCAGTATATATATTCTTTAAGAACCATGAGGTTGGCATTCAGGCGCAGGGTCGTGGGTTCTAAATATAGTTTTTTTAAATTGCGACGTCCTCGTCCTCTCTGCCGTGACAGACAAAGGCACTATTCTCGCTGCCACGCAGAGTTCTGGGGCGGCAGGCGTGCACACTCTGTGCCAGTTGTTCCTGACACCTCCTTGGCAGCGCCAGGCTGACCCGCTGGGAAGGCTAACACACACACACACACTAACGCCTGACTGACAACTAACTCCTCCTGTCTGGGTATGTCCAACATGACACTGTCTCTCTCCTGTGAGAGTAGCTTACAAACGGTGCTTACGCATGGAATGACTAGGCCTTAATCCAGTAACAGCAACAGGAGTTGTCATTTCCATAAACACCCAGTCAGCACATATACGTATACAAATCATAGGAGTTCCATTGCTAGTGCATAAATCACAGGGCCTGTCTGGAGGTAAGTAAGACCATTTTTTCACGTTAAGGCCTGAAAGTTTTGTCTCAGAGTTGAGGTCGTAAAGATGCTCCCAGCAAAGGGAATTGTGGGATGGCGCCACACACCACACCGTAGAAGCACACAGCAATTCAGCCATCTAAACGCCCTGTCACCGCGCTGCTCGCGTTTCAAGCGTTTTTTCCCTTCCTTTTCGTCTTCCCAGGAGAAGAGAGTTCTGGTGAGGTGTACATTGTGCACCGCTGTAATTAATCCATGTCAGGTCAAAAAACAGGCTGAAGTATGAGGTGCCTTTGATGATGCAATCCCTTTTTGTTTTTCCTTTTTCTTGGCCACGAATTGTTTTGCATTCACAGGGAAATGTGGGAGCACCAAAGAGCTCTCGCTGTGTCTTCTTGTTCTGCAGTGCTTTCATGTCTCTAATGCCGGCTAAAACCTCACACAGCGTACAGCAGAGAGTGCATGTTCACTGCTATATGGTACAGCTTGGGCTTAGAAGAGACAGTGACAATGGACTTATGAGATGGAAATGGAATTGTCCATTCAATAGACACCATGGAGCCTAATGTAGGTCTATATACCCCAATTTCCGGTCCAGTCACCAATTCAAAAAAGCATGTTGATGTAATTTCTATGCAAAATATGTTCCCCAAACAGGATGATTCAAAGTATATCATGGTTCCAGGACAGATTGGGTTAGGAGTAAAATGCCTGTCTTCCTAGGAGGGAAAGATTACCAGAGCCCAACCAACATGGAAATGATGCACCGTGTCATTGTATACTGAAAGTGTCATAAAAACTGGAAAGGGATACATTCGGTATCGTGTTCCACTACTACTCTCTTGGGTTGAGTTGAAGCTAGCAGTGTGGAGATACAGTAGATATACTGAACCAGAACTCATAACTTCTAAGGCAGGGTTCCCTAACTGATGACCCCGCAGGTGATTTTATTTGGCCCCCCATGTTTTCTGAGCAAAAACCCCCCCCAAAAAGTTTAAATTAAACATTTTACTTTAATTGTTGGACATAAAAGACAGTTGTGGAAATCTGTTCCAAAGTACTCCCACGCATAATAGAGAGAAATAGGCCTGTGAGATGTTATATAAATGGAAGCCAGGTTTGAAGTTGTTATGTTTTCGTCAAATATTATATCTGTTTGGGCTTCTTGTGGTCAATTTGAAGTCTAGAAAAACCAATCAGCCTGAGTCTAGTTGCTGATCCCTGTTCTAAGGCATCTACCGTAGCACCACTGAAAGCCATTGCCACTCTTCCCAACCCACCAGGGTTCTGACATTGACTGCTGGATGAATCATTTACAGGAAAATGAGCTCAAAAGCGATCGATCTGGACGGAAAAAAAAGAGTGGAAAAAAACGTCTTTAAAAAAAAAAAATTAACAAGTACTATATACCACAGGGGACAGAACATGAATGTAAACATTATATTGAAGAACGGGAGGAGGCCTGAGACACTTAAGTTCGCACACACATGCACAAACACGCGTGCACGCACGCACGCACACACACACACACTCCTCAAACACCCTGAATACACCTTGAAATGTCAAAATATACCATGCACACTCAGATGCATCGAGAAGGTCCCACATGCCCTTGCCCCACTTTCTACTCTCATCTGTGAGTATCCAACTGTTTGGCCCCATGCATAATATAGAGATGCTATACAGTAAAGTTGTTTTATTGAAGCATTGCGTCAGGTGAGGGGGGGTGAAACAGATCCATACCAAATCTGGACCACTGAGCAAAACCTCCTCTCAATCTCTTGGCTCTAAAATGAACGCTGGGGTATTCGAAAGGCATCTGGTCTTTTTTTTAAACTTTATTTAAACCTTTTCTTTTTACACAGAGCTTCGTAAGTTTGCTTCATTATCAGGTCTTCTGAACGTTTCTTACCTGAAAAGTCAGACCAACTGAGCGACGAGCCGCAGAGAGAGAGAGGGAGAGAGCGAGGCAGAGAGTGAGAGCGAGGTAGGGAGAGAGAGAGAGAGAGAGAGAGAGAGAGAGAGAGAGAGAGAGAGAGAGAGAGAGAGAGGCAGAGGCAAAGAGTGAGAGAGGCAGAGAGTGAGAGCGAGGTAGTGAGAGAGAGAGCGAGGCAGAAACAGAGGCAGAGGCAGAGTGAGAGAGGCAGAGAGTGAGAGCGAGGTAGTGAGAGAGAGAGCGAGGCAGAGAGAGCGAGGCAGAAACAGAGGCAGAGGCAAAGAGTGAGAGAGGCAGAGAGTGAGAGCGAGGTAGTGAGAGAAAGAGCGAGCAGAGAGAGCGAGGCAGAGAGAGAGAGCGAGGTAGTGAGAGAGAGAGCGAGGCAGAGAGAGCGAGGCAGAGAGAGCGAGGCAGAGAGAGGAGAGCGAGGCAGAGAGAGCGAGGCAGAGAGAGCGAGGTAGTGAGAGAGAGAGCGAGGCAGAGAGAGCGAGGCAGAGAGAGAGAAAAAGAGAACTTGGATTTGAAGAAGACTTTAAACAGATCACGCGTTTCGTCCGGAGCTCCCTCAAAGGATGAGGCCTTTTGGGTTTCACTCCTGCCCCAGCGCTCATTTAGACCCTATTATTGTAATTACTCTGCCAATTGTACATATTTAACATTTCGCGAGGTCCTCTCCCACGCGACGATAAAAAGACGTGCCGCGAACCGAGGTCCATAACAACACCTATAAAATAAATTGCTGAAGCTTGCAGATAAAAAAGCGAAATGGTCGAAATTCATCAGGCGATTATACCAATTATGTTCCTGGATTCGGATGGAACCTCTGGATCACGGACCTCTCCGTCTGCGTATTCCTGGCACCGATTCCCAACCCGGCACATGATTCCGACGGTGCTCCTGCCCATCCATCTACCTTTGGGAATACCAGGCCCGACCTTCTGAGTTCCGGTGTGCCTACATATTAATGTTGGGCTATAATTCCTGACATCTTGCCCGTCTGCTCTGTGACACAAGCGGTTTATTAATAGCCTATAAATATTCACTCTATGTTTTGTGGAACATTGTGGTGAGAGATTAGCTGAAGTCCTTCTCACAGCAACTCAAGGAGGAGACAGAGTTTTTTGTCTTCTGACAACAGTGCAATGATGGAGCTAACCTTGGAGATCTCAGATGATGGGGGAATGAACCTTGGTTTAAAGTGTCTCTTTTATTCTCGGGCTGTTCATGACTAGCCAGGCGGAGAATGAGGGGCTACATGCTCCAGACGACTCCCATATCCTTCAATCCCAGACTTCCAAAATACCCCCCCCCCAAAAAAAAATGCAGTCTGGAATTCGAACCCAGGTCTCCAGTTTCCCACAAGATTGCTTCGGCCCGCTCAGATAAAAGTTTGTTTTCAGATTCGTGGCAAGATTACTCATCAATCCATCTCTGTTACATAAGCCAATAAGGAGATGCCTTGACTTGCTCAAATAACGCAGCCAATTCAATCTTCATTCCACCCCAGTTTTCTACAAGTACACCCTGATAACTGAGCCGACACCTTTTATTGTGTAAGCCCTTTTCTAATCAAACAAAGCGGAGGCAAAAAGTTTGAGAGAAAATTTAAATGTATTTTGAGAAATGAGTAGGTTGTCTCCCTTAGCAAGTGAAGAGAACCAGATCCTTACAAATACCAAGTACAATCAGACAACTTCCTGGAGTAAGCACACACCACAATGTACACCTTGGCTCACAGAGGAACAAATTGCCATCGACAAAGTCTTGTTGCACTTTCTCCTACCCTGAATATGATCTAAATACGTATTGCTATTCATACAGACACTTTTGAATAGAGCGAGAGAGTGAGCGAGTGTGAAAGACACAGATAGAGGTATAGAGAAAGGAAGAGGAGAGAGAGCGAGAGAAAGGGAGAGAGAGTCTCTCACTGTCTCTTTCAGTCTGGCTAGGTTTGGTTCATTCTAATTCATGGAGACAGGATAGGGGATAGATTGCTAGCCTTGGGTGTTAAAGGACAGCCCATTCTCCCAGAGAGATGGATTAGGAGAGGGAGGGGAAATGAATGATCATGGCTTTTAATGGCCTTTTGGCTTTCTTACTCCCCCTTCTTTCCATTTCCGGCTGGGGGACTTTTGCGATGGTGACATTTCCGCATACAGAGCATCAGCCCTTTGCAGCTTCACACCACCACAACCACTGTTACCTATATCATGTGATTGAGTGTTCTCTCGCAGCCAAAATGGGCAAATGGTAACAGGCTAAAGGATAAATAAAAGATTTTGAATGAACCAACCCCTGCGGAAGGACTTAGGCAGAATCGGACTGATCATAGCACAGTTCGAACAAATGCCAGACGGACTGGTCCATAAAAAATATATAATAAATAAAATAAAATACAAAATAAATAAAAAAGATATAGTAACATTCACCGGGTAGGTACAGTGAAATGCGTTGTTTTACAGGGTGAGTCATAGTAGTATGGCACCCCTACAGTAAATTAGGGTTAAGTACCTTGCTCAATGGCACAGAAAGATTTTCACCTTGTCGGCTCGGGTATTCAAACCAGGGACCTTTTGGTTAATGCTCTAACCACTACCCAGTGGGCCCACCTGCCTAAATTGTTTTTCTGTTGTTGGAACGGTGCCACCTCAAATGTTTTTTCACAGACAAGTAGCTACGTGCATACCCCAGATGAACCTTTCTCTGCCAGTGCCCCCCAAAAGCATCATAACCTAACTCACTATGGGTCAACCATTGCTCCCATGTCCCCTTTCAGACAGGGTTTGGATGGTTAGATCTACTTGGCCTGAATCCACCCCCAATCCAGCTGCCGTTCTCCGTCCGAGAAGCTCTCTATACCCGCTCTGCTGTCTACGTGAGCAGAAGTGTTAAGAGGAAAGAACATACAGCGCATTATAAATCACATACGTCGGTGGTAGTTAGTTGAATAATACACTGCGCCATTACTTTATATGGAAATGTAGCCTTGGGTCTTGGAATAACGAATGGGGCTAGCTCTTAATTTCTGTCATGATAAGTTCTCTTCTTGATTGCCTTCCGTGAGGCAAGAATCTGTCTTCATAAGGCTCTGCTAGGGTCATGTGACTATTAGTGCTAATAATTCATTGGTTTAATTTATTTCTGTAACAATACACCAGGTTATGTATTTCAGAGATGTGAGCGAGAAAGGGATGGTAGAGAAAAGCATAAGGCCGGACAATGAAAAGGAATTTGGGAATGGAAGTCTTGAAACGTCTGTGCGTGTTTGATTTAACTTTTTCTACATTCAACTGTTTTTCATTGACAATGGAGAAAGCCTAGTAAAAATGTGGAGGTCATCTCCCGGCAGGTCTTTCTCTACTGCAGGGTCTGTATCACCTCAAATCTGATACATCTTTCATAACGTAATAACAAAACACACACACACACAAACTGGACCAAATAAAACAGAACTGAACATTACAACAAGTCAAGAGAAGATGTTTTCGAATTCGTTCTACGAGACAGCTTGAATCCTCATTGTATTATACATGTTCGTTTGAGGCTGTTGGGATGACCATGGAAGATGAGATCACAAAGCCACTTCATCATGCTGTCTCTCTCTTTATTTCCATTGCTCTCTCTCTCCCCCCTCTCTCCATTCTTTTCCTCTCTTCTCCTCCCATCCCACCCCTCCCTCTCTCTCTCTTTTAATCCGGCCAGGGTGGAGGGTTTAGGGCAGAGGATGGAATGAGTTTAGGGGGCTCCGGCCCTGTCTGTCCAGCCCCAGGCATCCGTCACCGTCAGACAGACCCTACCGGCATCCTCTTTTGCCTCGGTGGGAGAGGGGGATGGGAAGAGGGAAGGATAGAGATGGATGGGTAAGGGGCTTGTGCTCTTCTATCATCATTTCACAGGTCTGGGATTCTGAGACAGCGACACCTCACACTGAGAATCACCACTGACTGTGGTGGAGGATACAGGGAGATATAAGGATAGAGAGAGGTTTGGAGGGAGAAAAAGAGGATTGTTTATGGGCAAAGTGATGAAAAGAGCCATGAAATTCTACCTCAACTGGTAAGAAATTAGATTACTTTTTTTCAATAAATTTGATGTCGTTTCACCTTTCAAACACGTTTGCCTTATTAGAAGATGTAAAGGCATTAGGAGCGAACTGGCAGGGACACAGCAGTAGTGAGAGGTGAGCAATAGAGACACAGAGAATGGTAGAGAGAGAGAGAGTGAGAGCGAGAGACACACACACACACACAACACAGATTAGGCCACCACTGGGACTGAGGAAAATAGGTTTCGGGGACCCAGTACTACGTCTGTGGTTCCACGTCTGGGCTTAGACACAGCCTGTCGATAACTAATCCTGACCTTTCCCCAGCCGCAAAATTGAAAATAAGAATACGAAAAAATAAAATAGATGGTGGGTGAAATCATGGGGAGGAGGAAACAGTAGAGCTAATGGATTCAGTGCAGAGGGAAGGGCGTTCAGTTGGATGGCACTATCAGCCCCGGGCGAGGCATCCTCCACACAGCACAGGGACTAATTCCAGCCCAAACCCTTCCAGAAGAGGAGGAGAGGCAGTCACGGACTGGGCGATGACTCACTGCGGTGGGGATGGAGGGCAGATGGAATGGGAAATGTGGGAATGTGGATAGAGATCTAGAAAGGTGATCTGGAAATGGAGATGTGAAATGGTTCCTACAGGTAATTGGTGATCTATACAACTCCTAATGTTTGTGAAAACCACTCCCCTCCCCCTGGTTCACTCTTTGCAGTGAGAAGAGACTATATCTGTCGCCTCACCTATCCTAACCTCCCTTTCCTCACTCTTACACCACACACACACATACACACACACGCACACACGGCAGCATGAACACACTTAGAAAAGCACACGTAAACACACGCTCGTAAACACACACTCCCATAAACATACCCTCCTGCTTGCTCTGTCATACCTGTTAGAGCTCTAAATTACCTTCCCATCGCCATGGCGAGGGTTGCCAAGCATCTCAGTGTATTGCATACATTTGGTTACATTATCTAGCCACCCATGGAGCTGGGGGAAGTAGGTATTGGGCTAACTCTCCCCAGGATCTAAAAGCAATTCATAAAAAAGTGACTTTTTTTACATAATTTGAAACAGAATTTCATCACCTGCAGATGGTAGCCATTCCGCTAACTAAATCAACTTTCATGGCACAACTGGTATATGTGTCACTCATTTTAACATTGTGCACTTCAAAATGCAATCACCACAAGACCAGGTGTTGGCTGTGTCGCCTTTCCACACTCTTCCAAAATATTCTTAATGAAGTTTATCATTTACCAGCCTGTGAAATTGTTAGCTAATTAGCCCAAAATGCATTTTTTTTAAATGAAAACCAGCGCTGTAGTTACATACATAGGAAAACTAAAACTAGAAGCATCTGCAAGTGCAGTGTTGACCTCTGAGCTCTCCAAAACCAGGTGACAAAAAACCTGGAGTGGATCCTGGCCAGTTCTCCAAAACAGTGCAAAATCCAACAAGGCCCAATCTCACTTAAAATGACAACCAGCGCTGTAGTTACAGCCACCCTGTCCAACTGGAGCTCTGCCTCGTGGGTATACAACCATACGGCAAGCCTTGGCACTGAAAGACCACTCTCACACACAAAGAAACACACATACACAGAGCTGAACTCACGGAGGCACACACAGAAGTATACACAAACACACAGACACAGAGCTGAACACACAGAGGCACACACAGAAGTATACACAAACACACAGACACAAACAGAGCCCCCCCCCCCCCCCCCCCCCCTGCACACACACAAAGAAAAGTGCCAGGCATCATGGTGGCTTCGTTTCTGCAAGGGGCCACTAGGTGGGGTGTTTTCTTCTCTTCTTATGGGACAAATGCAAAGACACAGTCAGCCTGTCCAGTCTGGTCTGTTTAATCTCTTCTATTCTGAGCTGCTGTTGTGATTTAACTCTAGCTCATATATATCCCAGAGGGATTTCAGGTCAGTCCGTTTGCAGCTCCTAATTCCCTGCCTGTTGGTGGTTGGGATAATAAGGTTTGAGGATCTCGGCAGGTTCATTAGGCAATCCTAATCCGCTCTGAACAAGTCGGCTGGACACACAGAGACAGAGAGAGAGCGAGACAGCCAGAGAAAGACAGAGAGAGTGAGAGAGAGAGAAAAACAGATAGGGAGACAGAGAGACAGAGGGCGAGAGTTAGAGAGAGGGACAGACAGACAGACAGACAGACAGACAGACAGACAGACAGACAGACAGACAGACAGACAGACAGACAGACGAAGAGGGAAAGAGAAAGGAAGGAGGAAAAGTGAGACACAGGGAGGAGAGCGAGAGAGAGAGGGTGGGGGGGGGGAGACACAAACCTGTACACATACTGTTTACACTCGCTCACTAAAATGATTGGATTCGCAGACGTTCGGGCATGTGGCCCCGAGAACGAGAACGGTATAATCTCCCTTCCTCCTTCCATCCCTGCCTCCCTCTCTCTTTCGGGTTGGCAGATCAACAGGCCCTACCTGTAACTGCTTCTTCCTCCTGGGCGTTGGCGCGTCTCCGCTGCTGAATATGCTGCCATGCCTTTTGATGCAAATAATACACATCTGTAAGACTCATTAGTTGCTCAGTGGGTAATGGTGCCAGACGGATGCAGGAAAACAGGAGGCCCAGCTAGGCAAAAGAAGATAGCATTTTAACGGCCACCACACACTATCCTGCCAAGCGTTTTCATAGCACTGTTGGTTTCCAGATAACCAGAGAACAAGAGCATGGAGGTGTTGTGGGAGACAGGCCTACAGAGATGTGTTTGTTTGTTTGATGTATTTTTTACTTTTCTGGATAAATCCAAATATGGTTTCTCTTTTTTCATGGAAAACCAAAAGGCAGCACCACATTTGATTTAAAATGGAAGAAATAGTATCAGTGGAGGTTTATTGAAAAACTCCCTTCCTTTTCCCTGCCTTTCCTTTCTTTGCTTTCTTCCCCTTACTCTCCTTTCCTCACATTTCCTTTCCTCCACTTCCTTTCCTTTCCTTCCCCTCCTTTCCTTCCTTTCCGCTTCCTTTCCTTCCCCTTTCCTTCCCTTCTTCCATCAACAATCTGCCATGACTGGAAAGGTGAAAGCTACTGTAGGTAGTCAGAACTGATTGATATAATTTATTAGACCATTTTTAAATACAGTACATACATAAGAGAAGAAAATCATAAATACAATTGAAGAAAATCATCAAGGATAAAACAATAAAGCTCAAAGGCAGCAAGGTTAGGCAGCAAGGTTAGGCAGCAAGGTTAGGCAGCAAGGTTAGGCAGCAAGGTTAGGCAGCAATTGTATTGGCTAAAAACAATGACAGACAAAATTAGTTTCATAAAATGTGTCAATAGTACAATACTATTTCCATAATAGACAACACTGGACAGGTACTTCACCCTTGTCTCATTTACCCCTAATTTATACAACAATCAATCCCTAATATATACAAGACAATCACAATAAAATACACAATAAGACACCAAACGTCAGCCCATAGACTATCCCGGGCATTTTCTTCTCACCCACGTACTGTAATCTTAAGGTTCACTTTTGAGACACTACTATTTAGCATTTTTTTCAGTGAGAATTTGAAGCCGACCACAGAGGTTATGAATTTCAAGTTCTTTGGATTTACTATTCCAAAGAATGGCAGCTGAGTACAAAGGTTTCTTTCCCCCATACAACTCTTAAATCTGAAAGGAAGAAATTTCAATTTCACTTCTTCCAGTGAAATAGTTGTGGTTATCCTTGACCTAGTTAAAGTAGTTACATAGGTACTTGGGGGACCATACTGTGGGCAATCGTATTTACAAGACTTAATTTAAGCTGAGAGACTCTCTCTACCACTTCAAACTATCTGAGACTTTGATAGTGGGAATGGTCAAGATCATTATTATTTTTTTTAAATTATTTATTGAAACTTTATTTAACTGGGCAAGTCAGTTAAGATCAAATTCTTAGGATGCATATGTGCTAGAAGTTCAATAATAATCCTGACTAATTTGTTCTGAGATGTCTGCAGCTTGTTTTGAATTATCTTAGGGGCACTATTGTACCAGGAAGAGCATGCATAGTCAAAGTGGCAATGTCACCATTGTGGAAATGTGGAAGTTAGGTAATTAGCTAAGTCTACTGTGTCACCTACTACCAATTTAAGGCCAGGCGATTTCCTAGGTTTTACTTTGGACCCATACAAGATGGGCAGTTTTTCTAAGGTGGAGTGCCACCATTTGTTTTCTTTCTTGCAGAAAAAGCTAACCCATTTCATGACTACGTTGTTAAAGCCCATGACTCTTAGTTTGGTTAAGAAGAATCACATGATTCACTGTATCAAACGCCTTTTGGAGATCTAGCGTAACCATATGAAAATCCCTCCATATACTTTCTTCCTGATGTGGTCAGTCAGATATAGTAGGCAAGTGTCGGTGGAATGGGATTTCCTAAAGCCATATTGGAACTCATTCAGTGCATTCAGAAAGTATTCAGACCCCTTGACTTTTTTCACATTTTGTTACGTTACAGCCTTATAATGAAATGGATTACATTTTTAAAAATCCTCATCAATCTACATACAATACCCCACAATGACAAAGCAAAAGAAGGTTTTTAGAAATGTTTGCAAATTGATAAAACATAAAAAACAAATACCATATTTACATAAGTATTCAGATCAATTGCTATGAGACTCGAAATTAAGATCATGTGCTTCCTGTTTCCATTGATCATCCTTGAGATATTTATACAACTTGATTGGAGTCCATCTGTGGTAAATTCAATTGATTGAACACGATTTGGAAAGGCACACACCTATCTATGTAAGGTCCCATGGTTGACAGTCCTTCTCAGAGAAAAAAAACAAGCCATGAGGTGGAAGGAATTGTCCGTAGAGCATTGAGACAGGATTGTATCGAGACACAGATCTGGGGAAGGGTACCAAAACATTTATTTATTATTGAAGGTCCCCAAGAACACAGTGGCCTTCCAAATGGAAGATGTTTGGAACCCCCTTAGCTGGCCACGCGGTCAAACTGAGCAATCGGGGGAGAATGGCCTTGATCAAGGAGGTGACCAAGAACCCGATGGAATAAACAAACGTACAGTCAATAACACAATAGAAAAAAGTCTATATACAGTGTGTGCAAATGGCGTGACGAGGTAAGGCAATGAATAGGCCATAGTAGCGAAGTAATTACATTTATTTTTTATTTTTACGGATGCACTGTATAGGTTGTTGTGTTAGGAAATATAACTGTCAATCTGCTCGAACATGATCTTTTCCATGACCTTTGATCAAATACACAGTATTGAGACAGGCCGATAGTTTCCATGATCCAGCTTATTCCCTTTTTTATATAGAGGAATGAGCCTTGCAAGTCTTAGTTCACTGGGAAAAATCCCTAGTTCAGCCAAAACCACAGCTGAATTGCTGCAACCATTGGCTGGATTGTTCAATCAATCAAATCTCAGGAAGTAGCTTGAAGAGGAGAAAATAAGTCATTTTAACAAAGTCAGGTCATTAAAACTTCTTCAGGATTGGTGGGTCCCCTGTGGGATGGTTGAGCTAACATAAAATTTACCAGGACATAGACATATATGATATTGCCAGAAAGCTTAAATTCTTGTTATTCTAACTGCACTGTCCAATTTACAGTAGCTTTTACATGTTTGGGAAAGAATACCATGCTATTGTTTGAGGAGAGTTCACAGTATTGAACATGAAAAGTTATTAATAAACAATTAGGCACATTTGGGCAGTCTTGATGCAACATTTTTGCATATTGGCCAAAATCTAAATTGCGACTTGCCTAGAATAATACATAATGGCCTTTCTCTTGCATTCCCTCTGACCCAAAAAATACAAGACAATATATTTTACCAGATCTAATGTGTTATATTCTCATACATTCCTTTCACATTTCCACAAACTTCAAAGTGTTTCCTTTCAAATGGTACCAAGAATATGCATATCCTTACTTCAGGGCCTGAGCTACAGGCAGTTAGATTTGGGCAAAAATTGTAAAAAAAAAAAAGGGGCCAATATTTAAGAGGTTTTAATGTTACTCCTTGGCCTGAACTACTATAATAAAACTATATAATTGAAGTAATCGTCCGGATGAAAAGCATGCCCAAAGCATGCCCAATTATATATGCATATAATTGGTAGATTTGGATAGAAAATAATCTAACGTTTCTAAAACTGTTAAAATAATGTATGTGAGTATAACATAACTGATATGGCAGGCAAAACCCTGAGGACAAACCATCCAAAAAATAACCATTTCAGCCTCCCCCTGTTTCCAATGGCTGTCATGTTTATTATGAGGCGAAATCCTCCCAGATTGCAGGTCCTAGGGCTTCCACTAGATGTCAACCGTCTTTAGAAAGAGTTTCAGGCTCGTTTTTGGAAAAATGAGCTAGTAGTTTTGTAGTTTTTCTAAGTGGCTCCCATTTTGGCTGTAGTGTTTTCAAGCGCTTGGATGAGAGTGCGTTCTTTGTTGTTTATCTCCGGTAAAGACAATAACGATTCTCCGTCTTAAATTTGATCGTTTATTTACGCATTAGGGTACCTGAGGTTTGATTATAAACGTTGTTTGACTTTTTTGGAGAAGTTTATTGGTAACGTTTGGGATTCATTTTGTTTGCATTTTGAAGGAGGGAAACCGGTGGATTATTGAAAGAAGAGCGCCAGCTAAACTTAATTTTGGGGGAAATAAAGAAGGAATTTATCAAATAAAAGGACCATTTGTGATGTAGCTGGGACCTTTAAGAGTGCCAACAGAAGAAGATCTTCAAAGGTAAGGCATTTATTCCATCGCTATTTCTGACTTTCGTGGCCCACCTGCCTGGTTGAAAATGTTTTTCATGCTTTTGTATGCAGGGCGCTGTCCTCAATCGCTGTAAAGCCTTTTTGGAATCTGACACAGCGGCTGGATTAACAAGAAGTTAAGCTTTATTTTGATGTATGACATTTTCATGAATGTTAAATATTTCTATTTCTGTCATTTGAATTTTGCGCTCTGCAATTTCACCCGGATGTTGTCGAGGTGGGTCAGCAGCGGAACACCTGCGCCAGAAAGGTTAATACAGTGCATTTGGAAAGTATTCAGACCCCTGGACTTTTTCCCCATTTTGTTACGTTACAGCTTTATTCTAAAATGGATAAAGCGTTTTTCTAGACCGGAGCCATGGCCCCTTGCGTTACCTAGCTGGCTTCTGACGTTCATCCTAGCTTTACTATCAATTGGCTAGCTTTGTCAGGCAGCTTTAGATGTGAGGGGAAAACAAATACAATATTTGCTAGTTAACAATCTGATTGATTAAGTTGATATGAATTCTATTAGCTAGCTGTCAACATGTAGCTAGCTAGCTAAATTGAACCTGCTGGGGGAAAGTCTCACATCATCATTACTGTCGCTAATGTTAGTTTCTAGAAAATAAAAACAATGTATTTGCTAGTTATATTTTAAAGACCCGTTACCTACTTTAACACTTTTTGTCAAGCTACTTTGTTCCACTGCCTCTTTATTGATTAATTGGTGACTGAAAAATCCCCCTCCTTAAGGTTCCCAATCAATGGGTAAAAGAATATGTTAATTGTGTAGATAACCAATGGTCCAAACCTGATGTCTCTATCATAATCCATTCAAAATGTATTGGAGTTTTACCCTTGTAGGATGGTAAAAATGATGGTGACCAGAGGCCAGAAAAACAAAGTGGTCAAAAATCAGGAAAATATCATTACGTCAGCCAGGCTGGATGCTGTACAAAAATGAAGGTAACCCGACAGGCTTACTATTGAACTTGTCATCTTTTTTTTCTCAAATCCTTTTACATGCTAATTTTTCTATTTGCGACCCACAGAGACAAGAGGACGACCACAAAATCCTAAAAAGTTTCAGCGAGAAAGCTGCATCGCTTGGTGCTTATTATTGGCTGTATAAGGTTAATAATGTATAAGGTCAATGGAATGTTAGAGAAAGACCCCACTGAACAATTCAGAACACGAAGAATCGTTTTTTTTGTCTTGGTAAAATGTGTTTTATATCATAAAGGAAGTGTCATCACCAAAGCACGTTTTCACCCGCTCTCTGCATCCTACCCTCCTGCAAATAGGCTGTGCTGTTTTGATATCATTTGGATGAACAGGCTTGTGCACATTTACATGAGTGTTTAATTAGCCTAGTTAGCCAAATGACTGACTGACTAGGCTTATTGTTATTCATGTTTTTGTTGTTATTGCATTTCAGGTAGGAGAGGAAGTACGATCACTAGAAAGCAGCACGCTGCCAGACAACCGCAGAACCCCAGAGGTGTTACAGTCAATGCTTACGAACTGGATGTTGATGTGAACGGCCCATTTATATCAATGACACTAACAAAATGGTTGGATTGTTCAGCATCATGTGCAGTAAATGCTAACATGGTTTTGGTGATGAAAGTTGCATAATGCATTTATTGTCATCTCCCCGTCAGGCCTCTGCATGCTGTGACATGGTCCTGGATGGTAACGCACATCTGCTTCCAGCTACCTGACTGAATTCTGGGGCCTTCAGTGGTACCTTACCTGACATTATAGCCAGAGGCTCCTTATCTCTGACTCGTAGCCATTTAACATTTCAACATGTATTTTATGTAACCCCTCATTCATACAAACAGCTTACTTATTATATTCACTGGTCTATTTGTCATCTTCTTCAGTCTCGTCTGGGATATATATTTTACTTGGCACACCTGTGTGATGTCTTATAAACATAAACATGTATTCACCCTGGATACGAGACTTGCGTTGATTTGAGATAAAATAAAATAAAGTGTGTTCTCTTAGTGTTCTCTTAGTGTTCTCTTAGTGTTCTCTTGATGGAGAAAGTCTACAGGTTGTTTGATGTTTAAGTCAAACAACATGTAGAATAAAAACAGGCTATGAAAAAGGTATTGTTTTGTCACACAACTTAACAAAACGTTCTTTTATTTGGTGGTCATCCCGCAAATTTGGCCATTGAAAGTCTAGTTGCATTATTCCTCAGGGAACTGTTTGCTGATTGCTGACAACACTGTGGCAGTTTTTTTTTATGTGCTGCTCTAGAGTTCCATGGCCCAGCAGACTCGCCTGGCGACAGAGGGATGGACATATGTTAGTTTGTCTGGGACACTTTTAGAGGGAGGAGATAGCATGAGTTTGAGTGAGCACAGTAAATCCAATCAGTGGCCCTGGATAATACGAGGTATGCATTCACACAGAGACAACCGTGCGTGAAGTGAATGCCACCAGCTAGGAGCTTACTTCTCCGTGGTCTGGAGAGATCGCAGGCAGTTGGTCAGAAAGCTCTGGAGGTCCTTGGAGAATTCTCCCTGTAACACCTGTAGAGAGATGGACAGGGGCACTGAATGCACTTGAAAGAGAGGAAGCACAAGAGTTAACGTTTACGTAGATGGTTATTTAGGACTATAAGGGTGCCTTCCAATTCAGACAAATGGATGCGTAAAGGACACAACAACTCAATGGTTTAGAAGGTGTGTGTTGGGAGGAAATGTAGGTTTATGTTGTGCTGTCAGAAAAGTTCAAAGACTATTGATTAAAAACGTAGAACAGTGTTTTCCCTGACCAAACAGCTGCAATGGACAAGCGTTTGAAGCATTTTGGTTGGATGGTAGCCTTACTCTGGGGTTCAAGTTGTATCTGAATGTCTGTAAGTTTGCTCACACTCCCTCTGACTCTAAGCCTCACCCCTGACCTCCCATTGGCCCAGGGCCTCCTGCCAAACCCTCTCATTTAATTTTTATTTTTTTTTTTAACCTTTATTTAACTAGGCAAGTCAGTTGACTACTTGGCACCACACGTCCCGCTAGGGCACCTCCCCCCACTGCTCAACTGACACAGTAGCACACAGAACGCAAAAAATATTCTTAGAAATATTTAACCTCCACACATTAACAAGTCCAATAGCTCAAATGAAAGATAAACACCTTGTTCATCTAGCCACCAAGTCAGATTTCTAAAATGTTTTACGGCAAAAACATAGCACATATTTATGTCAAACCACCACCAAAGATAGGCTAATTTACATAGCCAGAACAATAGATGCAATCACAAAAGC
Organism: Oncorhynchus kisutch; assembly: GCF_002021735.2. Lineage (NCBI taxonomy): Eukaryota > Metazoa > Chordata > Actinopteri > Salmoniformes > Salmonidae > Oncorhynchus > Oncorhynchus kisutch. Next base: position 30,813,658 of record NC_034182.2, read on the forward strand.
AGGATTAAAAGTAAAATAATTCACTAACCTTTTGAAAATCTTCATCAGATGACAGGAATAGGACATGTTATACAGTACATTTATGTTTTTTCAATAATATGCTAATTATATCCATAAATCACGGTTTACATAGAAGGTCATGGCTAAAAAATGCTACAACAATGCCTGGAGAAATTATGGTAACTCTGCCAGATAACAGAAATACACATCATAAACGTTGACTAAATATACATGTTCTACATATACTTAGAAAGATACACTTCTTCTTAATAAAACAGCTGTGTTACATTTATTTTTAACTTTACAGATTTCGTTCACTAGGCTATAATGTGAGTCGGCGCTCAGGAATTAGCATTTTGGCTCCTCCACAGAAACCCAAATTTAACACATAAATGTTCCCTTACCTTTGCTGTTCTTCCATCAGAAGACCTGGAAGGGTTTATACTTACCAAAAACAGCTTTAGTTTTGAAGTCTGTGTCTTTCGGTTATCAAACACGACATATTTCGGTTGAAATGCAGCCAAAAAGTAAAGTTAGTTCGCACCAAAACGTCGAAATTACATATTATATGTCGACTAAACTTGTCAAACTTGGTTCAGAACACAGCGTTAGCATGCTATATAGCTTCACCGCAATTCTCAGGACAAAGAGAAACACACGTGAGCCGCGATTCACACAATGAGAAGCCCCATTGAAAGCGGACACCGCGCTGAAGGCATAGGAAGTGTTCCCAGGACCGTAGGTGCTTGGGAAGGGTGGGGGCGATGACGTCAAAGTTGGGCCAACTTTTTGGATGACAAGAGAGAGTTTGGGAGAATGAGTGCCCTGAGAGTTCTGCTTTACTTACAGACATAATTTAAACGGTTTTAGAAGCTTTAGAGTGTTTTCTATCTATTGTCTATTATATGCATATATTAGCAATTTTTTACAGATTTTTTTCTGTTTACTATGGGCACGCATTTCACCAACGGGGGCAGTATTCTGCCCTAGCCTTAATTAAGAACAAATTCTTATTTTCAATGACGGCCTAGGAACGGTGGGTTAACTGACTGTTCAGGGGCAGAACGACAGATTTGTACCTTGTCAGCTCGGGGGTTTGAACTTGCAATCTTCCGGTTACTAGTCCAACACTCTAGCCACTAGGCTACCCTACCGCCTCATCAGTCTCTCTGACAGAGAGTTAGTTCAGAGAATGGATCCTTGCTGTTTGGTTGATCCACATGTGGTCTCAGGTTGGGTGGAGGAGAGGTTGGAGATTGTTGAGTTGGTGAAGGTAACTCAGATTTGACTCGTGATTTATTCTGTTTCTTACACACAGAGGGAGAGGGTGCTCCGTATGACGACATTAGGGACAAGAATTGTGACATGCTTTGCTCTCCGGAGGAGTGATATCGGGGGTGGCATTAAGTGATGAGGAGGAGCTGTTGAAATGGAAGATTCCCTGTGTCTGTAAACCCTGCCTCTTCATCAGATGCAGATTCCGTGGGGAAACGGAGAAGACATTATCTGTCACGCTGAGTTTGGATGCAGAATCGTTACCAGATAAGGTCACGGTAGGACGTGTCAGTTATCCCAGGAGAGCTTAAGTTCCGAAAATATGACGGTGTTTTAGGTGTTTTAGGTTATGGGCATATTGCACCAGTGTGTAGGAGGGAGATGCCTAAACGTGAGACGTGTGCAGGAGGGCATGAGACGAAGGAATGTGTGATATCAGTGGAGAAGGTTATGTGTGTTAGGGGTGGGGGTGATCAAGGAGCTGGAGATCAGAGGTGTCCGGTGAGAGAAAGGCAGATTGAGGTTGCCAGAGCAACACAGAAAGTGTCATATGCCGAAGCGGTGGAGCGAGGTAGAGGAAGATGGGTACAGGGTGAGGGATCCTGAGAGGATGTCTGTGAGTAGGCAGAGATCAAGAGAGAGTGATGGAAAGAATATGTGCTTCAGTAAGGTGGGATTTTTTGCATTTATAGCCACGGTTGTTAAGTGTACTGCAGAAATGGATGGAAAGTCACAGCAGATAGAGGTTGTGGTGGCAGTGGCAGAGAAGGACTTGGTATTGTGAGGATTTGCTGTAGAACAGCTGCAGGGGCTGTGATATGGCCTCTCAGACCGTTGGTCTGGAGTAGGACTAGGTAGGGTTAAATAGTGGAATGGGTGGTGGGTTTATAAAGAGGACTAATAGGTGATAGGGTCATTTTTCTTTTCCTTTTTCCCAGTGTTGTATCATTACATCTAAGAATATAATGTAGGTCAGCCGTGAATGGCCTCACACTCCAGTACAGTAGGTGGCGGTGTATGCACTTCAATTCGGAAAATAAGTTATGCTTGCTTATCTTATTGAATGTATTCAAATGTCAAGTTACAAGTTTGCGACCGTTGCTACATTTTTCACACACCATGATACAAGCTTGCCAAATTATATTTGCGAATCTTACATGCAACCACCAATCTCCATGTTCGACCACGAAATTCAGAATACAAATTCACAGGGTTCAGTCATCATTATTATCCCATAGTGACATACCACCTTGATTTGACTTGTCAGAGGAAGCGATATGGAGTGTTGGAGTGTTAGCTGTGCAGTGAGGCTGAACTTTGATTTTGAATTGAACAATAACTATTGAGATCTATTGTTTTGGATCAGTTAACTGATCTAATGATCAATTGGGGCTCCCGAGTGGCGCAGAGTTCTAAGGCACTGCAACTAATTGCAAGAGGTGTCACTACAGTCCCTGGTGCGAATCCAGGCTGTATCACATCCTGCCGTGATAGATAGTCCCATAGGGTGGCGCACAATTGGCCCAGCGTCGTCTGGGGTAGGCGGTCATTGTAAATACTATTTTTTTCTTAACTGACTTGCTTAAATTAAATTAAGATTTAAAAAACAAAAACATTTTCACTCAATATTTAGGCAAAAAAATGATGAAATGCATAACATCTTCATTTGAAATGGACAATGTCTTCAATTCAATTCACTTTCTAAATGGAATCAAATGGCACAGAGAAGGCATACTGCATCCCAAATGGCACCCTACTCCTAGTGCACTACTACCCTATAGGCCCTGCGGTGTGCGAGAGACAAAAGAGTGATCCAGGCCTGTGCCCTGGCGCACGCACACACACACACACACACACATGCACACACATATCAAATGCATCCAGAGTGCCTAATAAAACAAAGCACTTAAGAAATCAAAGTGAGAACGGCCAGGGCCTGGGAGTGAAGGACACAGATCTGGGGACACACACACACAGACATGCTGCTTGGACCCCTGCTATGCACACACACTTCATGAGGAAGCTGTGGCTTTTGAGGCTGTACTGGCACTTTCACATACAAAGAAGAAAACTGCACACACACACACACACACACACACACACACACACACACACACACACACACACACACACACACACACACACACACACACACACACACACACACACACACTTCCCCTTATATGTTCGTAAATAGATAGTTATAGAAACATGAAAACATGCAGGAACATATTGGAAAACAGCACATACTGTACACTGAATGTACACCACATTAGGAACACCTTCCTAATATTGAGTCGCACCCCCTTTTGCCCTAAGAACAGCCTCGATTCATTCATGGACTACAAGGTGTCAAAAGCGTTCCTCAGGGATGCTGGCCCATATTGACTCAAATGCTTTCTACAGTTGTGTCAAGTTAGCTGGATGTCCTTTGGGTGGTGGACCATTATTAATACACACGGGAAACTGTTGAGCGTGACAAACCCAGCAGCGTGGCATTTCTTGACACACTCAAACAGCTGCGGCTGGCAGCTACTGCAATACCCTGTTCAAAGGCACTTCAGTGTTTAGTCTTTCCCATTCACCCTCTGAATGTGACACGTACACAAACCATGTCTCAAGGTTTAAAAATCCTTCTTTAACCCATCTCCTCCCCTTCATCGACATTGATTGAAGTGGATTTAACAAGTGACATCAATAAGAGATCTGTAAAGAATGCGCTGGGAAGCAAGCTCAGGGAGTGAATACATTTCATAAATAAACGAACATGAAGAAAACAAGAAACACGAACAGCGCACCGATTTGAAACAGATACAATGTCATGTATCGTAATGTTTGCTGCCATTAAATGTTATGACTGTTATATTATCAAATCAGTTCTATATGTGTAATTATTCCACGATTAAACTAATCACGGAATAGAAATGAACTAGGAAGTCGGGGCACCATGGGAAAATGTTGTTTATAGAGTTGCAATTTCCCGAATATAACTCTTAAGATACTTTATTGTCTTATCGATTAGAGTCTTCTATTAATGTATTATTACCTCATCAGACTCATTCCTGAATGTCACGAACCCTAGCATAATAAATCATGAATCAGTGATATACAAATTGGCTTAATTATTTATTTACTAACTAACTAATCAATCACAGAATTACATAAACACACACACACAGAAGGTCATACATTGGTTACTAACATGACACAAGGAAAAGTCCCTAGTGGACAAAACCGATATGACGGCTTGGTAGACAAAGGAAAGGAGTGGGGACAGCTGGTGCTAATGCTAATACTTTGAAGAGGAACAACCGCTCATTCGAAGAAAAAAATTCAATTGACATATTTACGAGTGTATGCCTTTGCTGTCCCTCTCTGCGGTCGCCGGTCTGTTTGCTGGATAGTCAGTCAACATAAAGTCTCTGGTTTGTCCACCAGAGATCAAAGTATTTCGTAGTTGTAGCTTATTATAATGTATACGTCAGAGTATTATTAGATCATTTGACTGGTTGCGTTTACCAGACTAAAGTACTTAAACAGCTGCAGCCTGAATAATTGCTCTTTAGTTTGTAGATTTCTTAGCCACTTCAACGTGTCCTTTGGTAGAGTTGCCAACCATTTCAACATGTAGTGATAGTTTCCATGTTTTCTGGTCTAATGTCAAATTTGTCATGGGTGGTTTTATACAGGAGTAGTTGATAAGGGGGCGTTCCATGACACCGTGTAATGTCTGTCCTCATGGGGGCGGGGCCACTGACTGATCATAAGTTACTATGAAAAACAATTCTCATTTAGAAGACTAAGATCACATTGTTATCTTTCCAAAAGTACTCTTATGCATAATGATTTATTTGATACAACATTCACATGCAACCCCATAATTGAGAAGTGTATACAAAGAAAGAAACAGTACTGTGTGTCTCCTGTCCTCCATGAGGTCACCAAATGAAACAAACTCGATATGACTGTTCCTTAAGTGTCCACGGACCACCCCGACTGCTTGGAATACAGAAATACTGTTCAATGATTCAACCTTTTGATGTCCAAGTGTCTCTCTGTGTTCCACAGTCACATTCCAATCTCAAATACTACAGAGCCCAGAAGCAGAGTATTTTACGACCGCCATAAAGCACGCCCCCCCCCCCCCCCCCCCCCACACACACACCTCTGCACCTCTGAGGGAGAGAGAGGGCGCTGTAGAGCGGAACCACTGTAACCTGATCCGTCAGATCTTTATAGGAGTGCTATGACACATGGAAAGAGCAGGTGTTCCTAATGTTTTGTACACTCAGTGTACACAACCAGGCAATGCAATCCCACATAAACAATCACTAACACCAAGACCCCCCTTTCCCCTCCACACACCCCATCCCTCTCCTAGTTATATTGAACAGCAGAGTCCTTGGAGCACCTTCAATCTGTTCATCTGTTAAAGTGTCAGAGTCTATGCATCATCCTGAGTCCTCAGAGCAGTGGGGTAACAAACACTGATGAGTCCCAAATGACACCTTATTCCCTACATAGTGCACTACTGATCACCAGAGGCTCTTGGGCTCTGGTCAAAAGCAATTTGGGACGCAACCACAGAAAGAGAAAGGGAAAGGGGAAGGGGGATACCTAGTCAGTTGCACAACTGAATGTATTCAACTGAAATGTGTCTTCCGCATTTAACCCAACCCAAGCATCTCTCAGGAGGTTTACTATATTTCAAATACAACCTGAGCCGTGCAGTTTGCCAAGTAATCAAATCCTACTTCAACATGGCAAGATATTGTATGAGTTAGACTTCATTATACATTGGCAAAGGGAATTGTATAAGTATGGATTGTCCATTGAGCATGAAAGCATTTTAATTTTGCATCGCATAAGATGCTCATCTCAAGGATCTTATTCCAGAGGAACTAAAGCAATATACAGCCAAGACCTTAAGAAGTGAAGCTGCACGTCCTTGGATGGCATACTTACTACAATGAAGAGCATGCAGTCATGCAAACCAATCACAGTTATACTATTCAGATGAAAACTCATTTACAATATGAGTTTGTCAGTCGAATTAAGTACCAGCTCTAACAGTCTCACGTCAGATTTAGACATTCATCGTTAAATTCCAAAGTTGTTGCAAACGTCAGATTTCTAAGTGTTTAAGGTTATGTTTAGGCCTTAACTCTGAGTGGTTAAGGTTAGGCATGAACTCTGAATGGTTAAGGTAAGGGTTAAGGTTTGGGATAGGCTTAAAACAGAGATACAAAAAAACATATTTCTATTGCTGCCACTGGATTTGAACTTGCAACCTTTGGAAGCAGAGGTTGATGCTTAGAGGTTGACGCTTAAGCCCATCCACAACACCCGAGCAAAGCCGAAGTCTACTTGAAGGTAACAGCGCTTACTGTTGCCCCTAGTGGCCAGTTTTCACGTGATCTCCCGACGTCCTTAGACATGGATGGACGTGGAATACTGACTTGAATCACGGGCGACCTGGCTGGGAATAAAAGTACGCTTACACACACGCACTGAAAGACAATGACACACACACACACACACAAAGACAATAACACACGCACAAACAGATTACTTCCATTGGCTCTTTAAGGCTCTGCTTACATCAGCATGCTGAACTAACATCCCCTCTCAATAACACAATGGGCACCTGGGAGGTGAGTTTGGGAGCTGAGGTGTGCTCAGGTACTACACGTTCCAGGGCGTCAATGATCCTTGAGACCTGTGTGTGTGTTTGTGTGTGTGTTGGTATGTGTGTGAGAGAGTGTGTGTCAGGGGAGGCTGCTGAGGGGAGGACGGCTCATAATAATGGCTGGAATGGAGTCATTGGAATGGCATCAGCCACATGAAAACCATGTGTTTTATACCATTGACTCCATTCCAGCCATTATCAGGAGCCGTCCTCCCCTCAGCAGCCTCCACTGGTGTGTGCTTGTGTATAGCTGTCTTTGGGTGTGTACGTCTGCTTGCACTCTTTAACATTTCTGCCAGGTGCCTTTCCAGGGGGGCGTTCGGTGTCATCGCGGACGAGTATACAACCGTCACCTGAGCGCCACAATCTCTCTAATTGATCGCGGTGTCGTTGTCGCAGCGCCGCATCCTGACTCAAGAGGCCTCTGTGTCTCCCACTGACACGCCTCACCTTGTTCCCAGCAAACATGGGGCTTCGAGGCGTGCAGTCGTTGTGCCTCGTCACCCGAGAGTGCTATGTTCGCAGAAGGAGGATATTTTTGACTCTATCTTGGATGACGATGAGTCTGAGGTGTGAATGTGTACAGTTGTATTGGAAAACCAGTCTGTGGTTAAATATTTGGCCCAAGCGCTATAAGTCACTAGTACTCACTACCCCTCTTTTGCAGATTTTCCTCTGTATTTGAAGCCCTCTCTCTCTACCTACATTGCTCTCCTCTTATATACCCTCCCTTACTGCCAATGTCCCTCTTTCACGCCCTCTCTTTTTATCTCTCTCTCTCTCTCTCTGTCATTTACAGCCTCTCCCTCTCCCGTGCGCAGTGAGATGAGAGTGTGTGTTTGACGAGGGAGGGGAGGAAGGGTTGTGGTTTAATGTCAAGCCGGACCATGAGTCGCTCTGAGGAGTTGATTCGCTCCAGCTCAGCGCCCGAGGCCGATTAGCATTCCGTCGCTAACCCCAACATACTGTACCTGTACTCATGGCGCCATACGTTGGCCGCCACCGACATACCTTCATTTCCCCCTTTCTTACTCAGTCGTTCCCACCAGAGACGCTAATAGTAAGGCCTACAAGTATGACTACCACATTCCCTACCAGCTAACCTGAAGGAGAATCTCTTAGTTCTTATAGATTTAGCAAAGTGCTTGCAACTATAGGGGTAATTATCCAAGCAGGAATTTTTTTTTTTAAATCCCACCCTAAGCGAGTTTTACCTATTATGATGATGTGCTAAGTGTTTGGTTCCCCGGAGACCATCCACTGAGACAGAGGCTTTGTGGCTCTTTAAAGCCTTGCCATTCTCATTGGTATTGAGACACTGTCACGGCGATCTGGCGTTCGTGGGTCCGTTCCTTCACACAATAAGACCGTGGTAATGCCGATGCCGGCTTGTGAGACATTGATCGATCTGATATAACCAGATTACTTCTTGTTGGGTTTGGAACGCCAGATTAGCTCCATGCTCGCGTTAAAACAGGGGGTCAAGATGAATTTGATCTGAAAGTTCAGAATGAAATGCATATTGTTTTGATACGCCAAATAAGCAATGGGATAATATTGTAAGATGCAGAGTAAGAAACGGACATGTGTGCTGATATGTCAATAGCTATTGAAGAAGTAAGGACAAACAAGGTTCCATGGTAAAACCTTGTGTCTGAATCTTTGAATAAATACACGTCATATAATATGAAGACAAAATAAATGTCATCTGGGAGAATTCTAAATCAAGGGATTAACATTGGCTTGTTGTCACGGTCGTCTGAATGAATGGACCAAGAGTTAGAGTTCCACATGTTTAATAAATATGAAACTCGCCAAAAACAATACAGACGTAAACGAAACGTGATGTTCTGGGCTGCTCACAGGCAGCTACACAAAAACAACATCCCACAAACGACAGGTAGGTAAAAGGCTGCCTAAATATGATCCCCAATCAGAGACAACGATAGACTGCCTCTGATTGGGAAGCATACCAGACCAACAAAGAAATAGAAAACATAGATTGCCCACCCTAGTCACACCCTGACCTAACCAAATAGAGAATTAAAAGGATCTCTAAGGTCAGGGCGTGACAGTTGTGAATATGTTACATTTGTCTTATTGATAGTCATGTAACTCTGTATATCTACACGTCTTCTTCAAAATGGTGGCTTGATATCAGAAAGGCTGGATGGACGCCATCCAACCCAAGCGTTATGTCTCCTTACTTGAAACAGCATCATTTGAGTAGGTGCTCAAGGTCTGTTAAATGAGCCAAGCATCTGATAGTTGGTATAAAATCCATAGGTGAGGAGTGCAAACTTCATTGAACTAAAGTGGGAACAAACTTTGGATTATTGAACTCACTCCAGATGCTCACGAATGTCATGTTCGATCAGGTGACGGAGAAACGGTACCGAGCATCAGAGTTTGTATTCCACACTTGCAATGGAAGACAAGGCTATAACTGTGCAGGAGTAAAGTTACATTGAGAAAGAAGGAGAGAAAACGAGTCGATATTTCCAAGTATCTTTGAACCAGCCCACCAATGAGCCCTACGACATTGTGAACGGCGCGCGACGACTCTGAAATAATCATAATAGAAGAATATGAATTTTCAAATGCTAACCTCGAGGCAAAGTGCTCGATCATCGGCGTTCGCTCCCCTAACCCCTCGTCTGGGTGCGGCGCGAGGGCTCCAGCATTTCGCCCTGCCCCAAATCACAGAGCGCCGTCGCTTTATTCTTTCATACATCAAAATAAGAGAGGAGTATGTATTTTGTCTGCAAGTGTATATTTACAAATGAGCGGTTTTAATTTAAAAGAATGACCCAATTCTTCTCCGGTGTCAAAGACATGATGACGAATGCTTCGCCTGGAGTCGCGCTGCGTGATTGGTTTTCTATTGCATCAAAATCAGAGATTCATAGATCATGATAAAGTGGCCTGGACAATGCTTTGTTAATGACTAGGGGAGGCTACAGACTCGGATCGTTTTTTTAAAGAAACAGATTTTTCTTCAAATACATCTTCATCAGACTGGAAACATACATTGCTTTCAAACGTCGTTTAGAAGTATGACATAGTTACAAGACAAACAACAACAACAAAAGGTTGTACTTGATGCTGGTAGTGCTCAAATGTGGAATTTACAAATTTCAGAAGCCTTTTTAAACCTCAAATGCACTACAAGTTTTACATTTCCTGCATCGCAAGGTGATCAAATGAAGATTATTTATCTGTACTTGTAGTGATTTGACTACATGGTGACTGGGTGCAGGGGTTACAGAGGGGTATTACCATTACAGGAAGAATCATTGCATACTGCGCTGTCCTTTTCTCTCAGAGACTGCAGTAAAGCAGTTGGACAACTTTTATGCCAGCAGTTTAACATCCCGTTTGCTTGCTTCTTTCTGACTGCTGTTTTTCCTTCCCTCTCAGTTTTCGGTTGAACTTGAGTCCTTGAGGCAGCTCCCCCGTCCTCTACACTTCCTGGCTGTGTGGGTTTTTAATAGAGAGAATGCCCTCCACCACCACTACCCCCGCCCTCTGCAGCTCTATTTACACTTCCTCCATGGCCCTGCCAAATCAGGGGCCATCAAATTGGGCAGTTAAGGGTCGGAAGAGCAAGGAGCACGTTTTATCACTATATATGTCGAGAAATCGATGCAGGCTCTCCAATGACTGTCTTTTTATGGACAGCCAGGGAAATACACAAATGTAGGAGGAGGGAAGTGAATGAAGGCCTTCATTTTCACCCTCCCAAATTCACACAAAGGCATTAGCACATTAGTCTCTGTAGCTTATAGCTTCCTCATCGGAGTCCGTTTGAGCAGTCGGGCATATTCTTTGTCTTCACGGCTTTGCATAAAGCGACAAAGGAAAGTGTACAGATCAGATGACTCAGCATAGCATATCAATGAGGACCTCCTGCATACCTGCTCCTGTACGAGTCACCTATATATAGATACACACAAACAAACACACTGCTTGGCCAGGCATGTCTCCACGATTCCATCACTGGGTGCGTTGCAAATGCCGAAGGGGAAACTAAGCAGCTGATTTAAACGGCGGCGGCTCAACCACAGCCCTTTATTTATTTAGAAAAGCTGCTGCTGCTCCCCTGGTCCAGACCCCAAGGTCGGTGGTTGCATCACGTATGGTCAGCGGCTGCCAGCGCAGCAGCCTATCAGTCATCAGCCTTAATGACGAGGGGTCAGGCAGTTGTTCCAGGTGTAAAAATAGACTCCAGGAGAGTCAAACGCGTAAGCTTTCAGGGACGAGGCCAGGGATGGGACTTGGCAGTGGTGTACTTCTGGATTATCAGTCCATCCATAGCGTTCGTCTGTCTCCGACCAAAAGCAACAGCCGTTGAAGGAGAAGGGGAATAGAAAAGGCGTCGCTGACTACAGAGGGAAAGGCCCAGATTGTTGCACTCACAATAATTTAGTGTTACCCTCCACTGGGTGCTATTCTGTTTGACCTCATTCGGACGAGTAAAGGTCCGTACACAAAAAAATTATGCTGAGCCTATAGTTCATCCTAGTTTGATTTGGCCTGGGTTGGCCTGGTCCAGCTTGGATGGGAATATTCAGCGAGCGCGCAGGGTACGGGTGCTCTCATCCTGTAAGAGCTCTGCGTCCCCTGCGTACGCCACTCAAGTCATGCCACTTCCATTTTAAAAGTGGACGAGACTCACACACGTGTGTACTGTGTGGCTGGAATCTGTACCCTTTCAAGATAATTGTCTTGTGACTATGTGTCTGTGAGTGTGTGTGTATCTGTGATTGTGTGTGTGTCTGTGAGTGTGTGCGTATCTGTGCTTGTGTGTGTAACATTGTTTGAGAGAGAGAATGTAAGAGAGTGTATACGCTAGATAAAGTGTGTGAGCGAGAGAGAGAGAGAGAGATTGGAAGTGTGTGTGTGTGTGCTTGTTTGTTTGTGTGTTTGTGCCCGCTAATGCACGTGTTCGTGCATGCATGCACTGGGGCAAGGGTAAAAAGGGGTCAGTGTAGGGAGGGAGTACGCATCTTTAGAAGCCCTGTGAAATGAGAGCAGAAGGAACTTAGAGTACATTAAAGCGGTGTCACTGTTAATGATCAAACAGACGGCAATTAACGCTAACAAAACTCAGATGTCCTTTGGCCCAGAGGGAAGACAAACTATAACAGCTCTGTAGTACACCACTCCGGTAAAGAAACAAGGGGCTATTTAAAAAAAAAAAAGCAATCCCAAAAGTTGAGGGAGGATGTATTAATTGTCTCAATTTGGAAGATGAAACTAAGGGTAGAATTCATACCCACCTGCCCTCAGGTAACAGTACTTTCCGGTAATCATAGTACTTCAAAAAGAGGTGCTCTGAAATGGCAACTCAGTGTTACACATATCCACCCGATATGACACTTCAAAAGCAATTATTTCGATAGGCAGTGTTAAAAAAAAAAAATTAAATGGTCCTTGCTATCCGGGTACCTTGGGGCATCCAATTCTGACATCACACCATTGACGTTGAAATGTTAAATGGTCATGGTTAAGGTTAGGGTTAGGTAAGGGCTAAGGGACATCCTAAGGACCTGGGATAGCACCAAGCTCAACACAGAGGCTGCAATATTCATACATTTGACATTTCTAGAATATAGAACTACTCAGCATCTACACGGAATGCAACAGCATGACCTCGCATCAGTTAACCCTGCACGGACACACCAGAACTGAAGGATGTGACATACATGCCACCGTATCAGGTGTATCATGGTTTCATATTACATTTATGTAATTCTTGTTTATATTGAGCCCAAATGGGACTCCCTTGTCTCTGCGGCTCTGAGGTAGCTAGCGACAGATGGCAGGCCCCCTTATGGAGCGGCTATAGGCTTAGCTCTAGCATATCCACCAGCCTGGAGTAGCCACACATGTTCCCATTGCAATTAAGTCTAGCTGACCCCTCTGAGCACCCGGTACCAGTGGGGCGTTTTTGTCGCATTTCCCCATGCAGATGCTAGCGCTAGTGCATCCAATGGGAAACCCCCTTTCCCACACGTCACGCCGTGCACATATGGCCACTCCGTGTAAAGCACAGTTAATAATGCTGACATGTTTAGGAAATAACATAACGCGCTGCTGGAATATCAACGGGAGACATAGATGGGATTTACCATCTGTATGACCAACAATGTTGAGGACACATATAGATGTCCAATGTCTTTGTATCATGTATATAAAGGGGAAAGCATTTCAGATCAGACTGCAGGTGGTGAGATTGACATTTGAAGGAAGGATAGTGGCTACTAACGAACGAACAGCGTATCACCTATAAATCCAATGGCTCTGTCTCAAATAGTCTCCCCTCAATTACTCGCATCCCGTCTCCTCGGCTCATTCTGAAACTTGTTGGAGGAGAAGGTCTAAGGTACAGCCCTGCAATCCTTTTTCTCCCGTGTGTTTAGAAAAAGGAGGCGAGGAGAAAGGACGTGTGGAATTGAGGAAAGGATTGAGAGAGGGCCAATGTTGGGAATTGATAGGTGTGCTCGTTACTGTAGTTGTAGTAGAACATTGGTAAGATAAAGGGTTCCTTGCAGATGAAACAGCATGCGAGTGATCAGCTTCCTCCCAGCTCTGCACTGTAGACAGCATTACGGGCAAAGCGTTTAAATCGGTGGGGAAAAGCGAACGCTCGATTCTAACTCCACAACCCTCTTCTCCAAGTCAGAACTTCTCTTCTCCAAGTCAGAACTTCTCTTCTCCAAGTCAGAACTTCTCTTCTCCAAGTCAGAACTTCTCTTCTCCAAGTCAGAACTTCTCTGCTCCAAGTCAGAACTTCTCTGCTCCAAGTCAGAACTTCTCTTCTCCAAGTCAGAACTTCTCTGCTCCAAGTCAGAACTTCTCTTCTCCAAGTCAGAACTTCTCTGCTCCAAGTCAGAACAAGAATATCCTCTCTTCATGATTATGATTTACTGATTCATCTTCTGATGTTCTGATGTCACTGCCAGGGAGGAAAGAAGAGCAAAAAAAGATGCTTGAGAGCTTTTCTTCCAGTCTAGTTATCAGTGGTGTAAAGTACTTAAGTAAAAGTACTTTAAAGTACTACTTAAGTAGTTTTTGGGGATATTTGTTTTTAACTTTACTATTTATATTTTTGACAACTTTTACTTCACTACATTCCAAAATAAATAATTTACTTTTTACTCCATACATTTTCCCTGGCACCTAAATGTAGTCATTACATTTTTAATGTTTAGCATGACAGGAATATGCTCAAATTCACGGACTTTCAAGAGAACATCCCTGGTCATCCCTACAACCTCTGATCAGGCGGACTCACTAAACACAAATGTTTTGTTTGTAAATGATGTCTGAATGTTGTGTGCCCCTTGCTATTCGTACATTTTAAAAGCAAGAAAACTATGCTGTCTGTTTGCTTGATATGAGGAATTTGAAACATATACTTTTACTATTGATACTTAAGTATATTTTAAGTAGTATTTTACTGGGTGAATATCTAACAAGTGATATCGAACAATGTCACAACAATACACACAAATCTAAAGGAAAGGAATGGAATTAAGAATTATATAAATATTTGGGCGAGCAATGTCAGAGTCGCATAGTCTAAGATACAGTAGAATAGGATAGAATACAGTATATACATATGAGATGAGTAATGCAAAATGTGTAAACATTATTAAAGTGATTGGTGTTCCATTATTAAAGTGGCCAGTGATGTCAAGTCTATGTATATAGGGCAGCAGCCTCTAATGTGCTGGTAATGGCTATTTAACAGTTTGATGGCCTTGAGAGAGAAGCTATTTTTCAGTCTCTCGGTCCCAGGTTTGATGCACCTGTACTGACCTCGCCTTATGGATGATAGTGTGGTGAACAGGCAGTAGCTCGGGTGGTTGTTGTCCTTGATTATATTTTTGGCCTTCCTGTGACATCAGGTGCTGTAGGTGTCCTGGAGGGCAGGTAGTTTGCCCCTGGTGATGCGTTGGGGCAGACCGCACCACCCTCTGGAGAGCCCTGCGGTTGGGGGTGGTGCATTTGCCGTACCAAATCCCTAGCTAAAATATATCAGCATATGTGGTTTCCAGTTTGCAGAAAGCCCAGTAAAGTTATTTGAGGGCCGTCGTGGTATTGGCTTGGGGGGGAATATACCATGACTATAACCGAAGAGAATTCTCTAAGGGGGGTAATACGGATTGCATTTGATTGTGAGGTATTCTAGGTCTTGAACAAAAGGATCTATCGGTATCCATCTATCTATTATATCTATTCATATTTACATCTATACATCCACCCATCATCGACCTAGCCACCCATCACCCACCCATCCACCCTTCACCCACCCATCAACCCTTAATCCACCCATCAACCCTTCATCCATCCATCCATCCATCCCCCATCCATCCCCCACCCATCTATCCTTCATCCACCCATCCATCCACACTTCCATCCATCCACACTTCACCCACCCACCCATCAGCCACCCATCACCCACCCATCAACACTTCATTCATCCATCCATCCCCCACCCATCTATTCTTCATCCACCCTTCACCCACCCACCCACCCATCCACCCTTCACCTACCCACCCTTCACTCACCCATCCTCTCTTCACTCATCCATCCAGTCTTCATCCACCCACCCACCCTTCATCCACCCACCCATTCTTTATTCCTCCCATCACCCATCCATCCATCCTTCATCCATACACCCACCCACCCTTCTTCCACCCATCCACCTCAGTCTGTTTGTCTGTCAGTCAATCTGTCTATCCGTCCATCTATCCAATTTGGAGAGAGAGTGAAGCCACTCCATTGTCTGGGCACCAGCTCAGCTCTTCTCTGAGTGTTGAGCAGTACAAGAGCTCAAAGAGCATCACGGCTGCCAGTCTCTCTGTAAATTGCTCTGGTTCCCAGGGATCTGTCGGACTAGATGGTTGGGGTTCAGGCTGGAGTTTATCTGTTCTCCTCATCCAATTAGGAAATGAGTTACAACCCCCACTGACACTGGGGCCAATGGACACACAAATGCGCGCATACACACACATATATTCGCACACACACACACACACACACACACACACACACACACACACACACACACACACACACACACACACACACACACACACACACACACACACACACACACACACACACACACACACACACACACACACACACACGCTCCTTCAGGATCTGTCACTCACACTATTTCCTAATTTAGATCTCAGGAGGGATAATCAGTCAAAACACACACAAATACACAGATGGACAAATATAAATGGTCTGTCTGTCTCCCTCCCCCTGCCACACAAGGCACACAAAAGAGAACGCATCACATGCACACACACACTCCCTCCCACTCACTCACACACACACGCACTCACGGATACAGAAGAACTACACACATACGCCGGTGGCTGGTGGCAGGAGTGGACAGGCCTTTGTGAGATAACGGGCAAACGCAGGCTGACAGGCTCGGCTGGGCCATTATTGAATTGCAGTGAAGACTATATTACTTTAGAGTGAGATAAAAGACTACATACAAGACGGATGGGCGGGGGACATCAAACAAGACTGTGTCCGGATTGTGCCAGGAGTAATCCAGCTGAAGGCAGCGCTGATTTCCCCTCAGACCAGGTGCCATTTCTCCTTTAATATTTCTTATGAGGAACCCGGCAAGGCCTTTCTTTATTTCTTTATCCTCTCTTCTGTTCTTCCCCCCTCCCTCTCTCTTGCTTTGCTTTCTTTATTCCTTCATTTTTTTTCACTCACTCTCTCGCCTCTATCTCCTCCCACGAATCACCATTGCACAAAAGTCTGATGTTATGATTGGAATTCTTCAGAATCGTTTAATTTCATGTCGTGTGCTCTAGACTGGGAGATGCTCGTGTGGGGCACAAAGAGAGGAGGACCTCTGGGGAAATTCGTGTTGTAAGGGGTGGCCTCGAATGCAATGTAACCGGCGTAAAGGCATCTGATGCTGGAAAAACATTGTTTGCCTTGTGTTGTGTCTGGAGCTGGATCAGTCAAAACAAGTTGCTCTCATCTTTTTATTCTAGTGAAAGAAACATATAAAGGGGTACTGCACCCACTGATTTGGCCTTGTTTTTTGGCTTTCTCTTCATGAAATCCT
Source organism: Oncorhynchus kisutch (assembly GCF_002021735.2). Lineage (NCBI taxonomy): Eukaryota > Metazoa > Chordata > Actinopteri > Salmoniformes > Salmonidae > Oncorhynchus > Oncorhynchus kisutch. Next base: position 30,830,739 of record NC_034182.2, read on the forward strand.
GGCAGCTATGACAGAAGCCAAATGTGAGTTGGCTTGGAGGTGTGGTTTCGATGTGGGTGTTTCTTGGGTGTGTCCTAGTAGTAGCCTAGTGGCTGGAGCATTGGGCCAGTAAGTAACCGGAAGGTTGCTGGATCGAATCCCCGAGCTCACAATGTAAAAATCCATCATTCTGCCCCTGAGCAAGGCAGTTAACCCACTGTTCCCCGGGCGCCGAAGACGTGGATGTTGATTAAGGTAGTCCACCACACCTCTCTGATTCAGAGAGATAAATTACTAGGTATCCCCCTTTCCATTTTCATCTCTCACTCAATCACAACAACCAAACCTTCTACAGGTTGAGTTCAATAACTACAGAGATGGTGAGATGCCAGAGGAAGCTTTGAATAGGCCAGTAGCCTACAGAGTAATATGTAGATATTCAAAACGAAGCGTTTTGAGAACTTTCAAATGTAAACAACACAAGTAAAGTTGTGACCAGTCAAATTTTTATGTAGAGTGCCAGGTCTCACTCAATTCAGAGACATCAGTGTCAAGCCCGTCTGTCAGTCTGGACTTAATCACATCACATCATCTTGCAAGTCTCCATATGCTGGCTCCATACATGTTTCTGTTAACACATACACACAGTCTCTGTTCTATTGCCAATGGCAGTTAGGCTAGGTAATATCTGACACACAAAAAGGCACAATGTTGAAGTTTGAACAGGTCATATAAAACCTACACAATGATGGTCTCCCCATCTAACGACCGATGCTGGCGTCTGGCAAAAGCATCTACAGTCCATCGGTAGAAATAGGCAGAGTTGAGGCAGAGGTCATCAGTGATGTGTAGAATACAAATACCGTACTGGTTTATTAGTAATAACCCTCAGTCCCACACAGTGGATGTGTTGAGTACCTGGGCCTGGTTCCATAAAAAACTTTACGTTTATTTTCCCCTTATCTTTTCTTTTAAAGTTTCCTTAATTTTAAGTCAGTTGCACAAAAATTGTTATGGTGAATTTCCCCCTTAAAAAAAGTGAAAAGTTAAGGAGGTGAATGTTGCTTTCATCCGCTCTGGTGACAAAAGGAAAACATCAACCAACTAGCTACTTATCTAAACAATGGAAGGTCTATAGTTACTCTGTAAGCTAGCTTGACATACTAGAAAGTCATATAAACAAGTTGAGAAAAAAGAAACTACAAGAAACGTGGTTTATTATCTTCTGAAGCAATTTGCTTATCCTGTCTTGATTGTAGAAGTTCTATTTTGCGATCTCACAAAATGAAAGTGATCTCCCGACAAGACACTTAGTCTGTGAATCAGGCCGTCTCTCTGGTAACCAGATAACCAGTATGCGAAAGTGTCATCAAGGTAAAGGGTGGCTACTTTGAAGAATCTCAAATATAAAATATATTTTGATTTGTTTAACACTTTTTTTTGTTTACTCCAAGATTCCATATGTGTTATTTCATAGTTTTGATGTCTTCACATTTATTCTACAATGTAGAAAATAGTACAAATAAACAATAAAAACTTTAACTGGTACTGTATATACACATACATACAGTTGAAGTCGGAAGTTTACAAACACCTTAGCCAAATACATTTAAACTCAGTTTTGCACAATTCCTGACATTTAATCCTAGTAAAAGCCCCTGTCTTAGGTAAGTTAGGATCACCACATTATTTTAAGAATGTGAAATGTCAGAATAATAGTAGAGAGAATGATTTATTTCAGCTTTTATTTATTTCATCACATTCATCACATGGTATAAGATACATGTATGTTTGAGGAATTTTAAGTATGAGATTTTTGATGTTTTGAAATTGGCGCCCTGCACTTTCACCGGCTATTGTCATATCACTCCCGTTAATGGGATTGCAGCCATAAGAAGTTAAATTGTTTAACTTGGGTCAAACATTTTGGGTAGCCTTCCACAAGCCTCCCAAAATTAGTTTGGTGAATTTTGGCCCATTCCTCCTGACAGTGCTGGTGTAACTCAGTCAGGTTTGTATGCCTCCTTGCGCACACACACTTTTGTGGAGGAATGGGAAAAAATGTCAGTCTCTCGATGTGCAAAACTGATAGAGACATACCCCAAGCGACTTACAGCTGTAATCGCAGCAAAAGGTGGCGCTACAAAGTATTAACTTAAGGGGGCTGAATAATTTTGCATGCCCAATTTTTCAGTTTTTGATTTGTTAAAAAAGTTTGAAATATCCAATAAATGTCGTTCCACTTCATGATTGTGTCCCACTTGTTGTTGATTCTTCACAAAAAAATACAGTTTTATATCTTTATGTTTGAAGCCTGAAATGTGGCAAAAGGTCACAAAGTTCAAGGGGGCCGAATACTTTCGCAAGGCACTGTATATATGTAAATACACACACATACATACAGATGTAAACTGATTTGCTCCCGAATGGATTGGATTCAGGCCCGGTGACCCTGTCACACTATGCAACCAACTGTGACATGCTTTGCTATGGCCCTGGGTTGGTTTGAGTTTGTTGCTGCTAGTTAGTACACTGTTGTAGTCAGAGATGAGTTAGCTAGTACCACCGTAGCTGCATCCAATATCTTTTGGTGCACTAGAAATTGGCAAATCTGATTGTTTTGTCTATATTACACTAACGTAGAGTGGCATTGAAATATGTTGACATTGATAACAACTTTGATAATTGTATCCACAACAACCTTAATTTACTCGTTGTGATGCACTGAGGTTCCAAATTATTGTTGACGGGACTGACTTTATGACCCAAATTATCCTATTTACATTTAATGGTACATTTTGACACTAGATAAAATATTTCCGAATCATATCGATGCCGCAGGCCGTTTTCAAAGGGATTCAGTTTTTTTTAGAGGCAGTCACTCTTTCAGTCTCTCTACTGTTAAATTCAAACACTTAGGGCTGCCAATTGTTGAATTAAAAAGGCTATGAATAAAACACTATCATTAAAGCTTTTATCATTATTCATTTCTTATACAGTACAGGGCAGTATCCCTTTATACTCAACCCCATATACAGGTTGAAAACGGCAGATATGGCCTCTGATAAGCGCCTAAATTGGAATCCAGTGGCTGTACAGTAACATGCTATACATGACATCAGAGCTCAGGGACTCGGCTTTACAGCTCTGTATGGGATTCAACTGACAGCCGTTCTAATCTTGAGCGGCACACGCAACAAGATGACCCCATCCCTCCTGCTAATTAGGCTACTTTTGCATTTTTTGTTGTTGAGGGGGATGCTATAAATGTGCCTAGATATGTAAATCGGCTCTCTAAAACTGGATGAATTTGTGCCTCTAGGGCAATTCAAAAGGCTGAATTGTGTTTGTTTTCTATGATTGTGTTTTGTGTTTCATGTATTGATGTGCATATTGATGTGTATATTGATGTGTACATTACTGTGTATAATGTATATTGAGGGGTATTGATGAGTATACAAGGCTCATCTGTAAAAGAGACCCTGGTCCCAGCATGACTCCCTGTCAAAACAATGGTTAAATTAAATTAAATCAAGAGGACTCGATGTGTTCTGAAAAATGAGATGTGTGCCTTAGGACCATGTGGACACCTCCAAGCAGCGGGGTGTCTATTTGGAGTGTACAGCCTGCTGGATTTATGACTGTGTGGACAACACAGAGCGGGCTGACAGGCTGTGTGAATGCAAAGCTTCTGGAAGACTGGCTGGACCAGCACGGGAGAATTGAGCATAGCTCAGTGTGTATGTTTTGCGCTCTTTCACCGAGTTGTAAAAGCAAGCAGAGCAGAAACTGGCTACTCTTTAGTTGACTGATGTAGCTGGCAAGGTAAGTGCTATTTAACTTAAAAGAAAACAAATAAACTAGGGTTTATTCGCTGTGCTGAGCTAGTATTGTAACTGACATGTAAAGTTAGCTAATGTTTCATCCTCTCTCGACCGCGGGTCACGCATCTGAACGCACTCATGACTCCATTCTATGCACACCAACACTACTATCTTTGTCTCTGAAGTGCTAAGACTAAGATTGTATTTTGGCAGAATAAAAAGCTTTCAAATGATGCCCACTTGACCCAGACTGTGATTTATAATAGGCCATGTTTGGAATGCGTAAACAACGGTAATTGTGTGAGGGTGGGGATGCAGGGCTGTGTTCCAAACAAAAAACTACAAACATGCTTGGTTCAGTTCATGCTTGGTTTAGTTCCTCAATGGCACAGATAGGATAGCTCAAAAAAGCATCTAATATTTGAAGGCTCTTTCCTTGTGTCATTAAAGTGCATTGTCATTACTGAGGAAATTTGCACACGTTGGAGAAAGTAAAGTAAATGTAAAATGCACATAAAATCAACAGTGTAATTTTTGGATTCAGTCTTGTGTCAGGTGAACTGTTGTGTCCTCACCTTTAGTCTAAAAATGTTCCCATAATCTCCAAACTCTTCTCTTTTAATTGCTACCATGGTTATGCATATGCTTCTCATATTTCTTCTGTTCGAAACATTTCAATTTAGCCCTATCCATAGAGGACCATTTCCACGAGTGTAAAGGGTTAATTACAAATGCAAACAAACAATGCATTCCCTCTGAGGAATTTATTGTTAGTAATAGAATAGTTTATTTTTATCCACCACTGGGAAACACCATATTTTCTTACTTGGCAGCGCTAAACGGCATTGGACTTGACAGGAATGTCGGCATGTCATTAATCAAAAATATATGCATGGAAATCATCCTTACACCTCCACACAGGTTACGCTCAGGTGCCGTAGTTACTCCCCGTGGTATTATTGATAAATTGCACCAGTACCAACAGTTGCGAACGTTGTGCCTTGGTCGAGACGTCGTAATAAGAAATGACCTAAGATCCGCAGCAGCATTATTTTGCTTGTGCACCGCCCTCCATTGGCTCGAGGCTTGATTGAAATGCAGATGATGCTGAGGAAAGACACTTCACCGTCCCAGAAAAAACTTTGACAACAACACAAAAAATGTGTTTGTTGAAATTCTGAACGTACACACCCAAAAGGAGCACTCCGGTGAACTCCCTTCTCTTCTTTAACGAATTGATATCGCAGTTAATCATCTTTACTTAACCTCTCTGGGATATGTGGGCATCCCACCTGGCCAAAAGCCAGAGAAAATGCAGAGCGCCAAATTCAAATAAATTACTATAAAAATCGAACTTTCATGAAATCGCAAATGTAAGATACCAAATTAAAGCTACACGTGTTGTGAATCCAGCCAACATGTCAGATTTCAAAAAGGCTTTTCGGCGAAAGCAAACAATGCAATTATCTGAGAGTAGCACCTCCGTAAACAACGAGAGAAATCATATTTCAACCCTGCAGGCGCAAATCAAAACGCAGAAATAAACATATAAATCATGCCTTACCTTTGACGAGCTTCTTCTGTTGGCACTCCAATATGTCCCATAAACATCACAAATGGTCCTTTTGTTCAATTAATTCCGTCAATATATATTCAAAATTTCAATTTATTTGGCGCGTTTGATGCAGAAAAACACTGGTTCCAACTTGTGCAACGTGACTACAAAATATCTCAAAAGTTACCTGTAAACTTTGCCAAAACATTTCAAATTACTTTGAAGAAGCGGTAGGAACTGCAAGAAGGTCCCTTAGAAATCTGGTGCTCTTTCATGCGGATATACCCCCTAGGAGGGGTGCATCACTTGAGTGGGTTGAGTCACTGATGTGATCTTCCTGGTCTGGGTTGGCGCCCCCCCCCCCCCCCCCCCCCCCCCCCTTGGGCTGTGCCGTGGCGGAGATCTTTGTGGGCTATACTCAGCCTTGTCTCAGGATGGTAAGTTAGTGGTTGAAGATATCCCTCAAGTGGTGTGGGGGCTGTGCTTTGGCAAAGTGGGTGGGGTTATATCTTTCCTGTTTGGCCCTGTCCGGGGGTATCATCGGATGGGGCCACCGTGCTTCCTGACCCCTCCTGTCTCTGCCTCCAGTATTTATGCTGCAGTAGTTTGTGTCGGGGGGCTAGGGTCAGTTTTTTATATCTGGAGTACTTCTCCTGTCTTATCCGGTGTCCTGTGTGAATTTCAGTATGCTCTCTCTAATTCTCTCTTTCTCTCTTTCTTTCTCTCTCTCGGAGGACCTGAGCCCTAGGACCATGCCTCAGGACTACCTGGCATGATGACTCCTTGCTGTCCCCAGTCCACCTGGCCGTGCTGCTGCTACAGTTTCAACTGTTCTGCCTATGGCTATGGAATCCTGACCTGTTCACCGGACGCGCTACCTGTCCCAGACCTATTATTTGACCATGCTGGTCATTTATGAACATTTGTACATCTTGGCCATGTTCTGTTCTAATCTCCACTCGGCACAGCCAGAAGAGGACTGGCCACCCCTCATAGCCTGGTTCCTCTCTAGGTTTCTTCCTAGGTTTTGGCCTTTCTAGGGAGTTTTTCCTAGCCAACGTGCTTCAACACCTGCATTGCTTGTGTTTGGGGTTTTAGGCTGGGTTTCTGTACAGCACTTTGAGATATCAGCTGATGTACGAAGGGCTATATAAATACATTTGATTTGATTTTGATTAGAAATCTGGATTCCCAATGAAAACCCATTGAAAAGAGAGTGACCTCAAAAAGAAAAAATCTGAATGGTTTTTCATCGGGGTTTCGCCTGCTATATAAGTTCTGTTATACTCACAGACATGATTCAAACAGTTTTTGAAACTTCAGAGTGTTTTCTATCCAAGTCCACTAATACTATGCATACCTTATCTTCCAGGGATGAGTAGCAGGCAGTTGAATTTGGGCATGCATTTCATCCGGATGTGAAAAAACTGCCCCCTGTCACCAAGAAGTTAAATTGATGAAGAGCCCAATGCATTATGACCGCTGCAGTGGGATTCGGTGTGTGAATAAACATAGGTTTCTCTTTAATAAAAAAGCGTGTGTAATTATGAAATAGAGTGCCTCACACATTTTAAATTAATCCTGCAGTCAACACTTTCTGAGAGGTTGTGCCGGTATAGCGAGAATGGTTCCATTGTCTTATTTTTCCTCCGATGTGATTCACAATATGATAATAATAATTAAGTGAGGTTATTAATTTTTAATGAGAGCCCTAAATGGTGTGCCCCTTGGGCCTATAACCTCTTGGTTTTAATTAATATGTGGTGGGTGCACATTAGGCTTTCAATTAGAGTGGGGGGAATGGCCATGCAATCACCAAGCGATTTCAATCCATATGCTCATCAAGGGTCCGAGTCATGGCTTTTTAAATCAACCACTCAATCACCCGGAAGGAAGAAAGGAGGGGAAAAACTTGCATCTATCAGGCATTAGCTTAAGACACTGTACGCCAACGTTAAAGATGGGTGGGGAGATGTTGAACTTCAAGAGTGCTTTTTTAAAATGAGATTAAGCCAGTAACGTGGCACTAAAGAGAGAGGGAATTCAGAAGAGCAAGGGAAAAAAGGTAGAATCCCTCAAGAAAGGAGGGGAGCGGGGATTAATGAGATGCAAATGATCCCACGTTGGTTTAAATGCTGACAGCTGAAGTGTCGCTTTGACAGAGGCGCTGTCAGCCCGAACAAGCTCCAGTACACACTCCCCGTTTTCAACCCAAACAAATGGCTGCGACATGCCAAGGCGAGACGCTGTGTCTGTCGGCTGCCGCGGGTGACGCGTTGCGTGTCTCGAAGCAGTCAAGACGCCTCCTGCGCCATGTGGGAGGGGGGGGGCTAGCCCTTGAGCAGGTAAGTGGCAGCATGTTGGGCAATGTGGCAGACCACAGGAGCCCTACTCTTAAAGTGCCCTTTCGACATCCTCCCACCCCCTCCTTCCCAACATTCATGTCACAGCATTAAATGACCCTGGTGCATATTGATTCAGAGTGCATCGCTCTCTTGGGAGGTGGTGTTGGGCATGGCCTGGGGCTTTTCCTGGAGAGAGTGGCGAGAAAGCAGCACTCGTGTTCCCAGAGAAATCGAGGGAGGCAGAGAGCGAGATACAGATAGAGAAAGAGAAAACCCTCTCCCTCCACCCACTTTAGCCACACAGACACTTAACAAGCCCCTCAGCTCAATCTCACCTGGCCACAGTATCAACAACAAGACACAGTGGCATTCAGCTGGAAGAGATGGAGTCTTCAACCGACAGGCCTATATCCCCCATGACTAGTCTGGAGAAGCCAAGTGATATTTATTTACCCTTATTTTACCAGGTAAATTGACTGAGAACGTATGATCTTTTACCGTAACGACTTGGGGAAGAGTTACAGGGGGGAGAAGAGGGGATGAATGAGCCAATTGGAAGCTGGGGATGATTAGGTGGCCATGATGGATTGTGGCCAGGTTAGGAATTTAGCCAGGAGAATAACACCCCTACTATTATGATATGTGCCATCAGATCTTAAGTGACCACAGTGATACTGCCCTGTGTAGGGTGCTGTCTTTCAGATGGGACGTTAAACGGGTGTCCTGACTCTCTGAGGTCATTAAAGATCCCATGGCACTTTTCGTAAGAGTAGGGTGTTAACCCTGGTGTCCTGGCAAAATTCCCAATCTGGCCCTCAAACCATCATGGTCACCTAATAATCTCCAGTTTACAATTGGCTCATTATTCAGGGCCCATATCCACAAAGTGTCTCAGAAAAGGTCCTAAGGAACCTGTTTTAGGACCCCAAAAAACTCCCCGGTTTGAGGAGGATGTTAAGACACTGCTCAGAAAAACTTTGAGCCAGGAGTAACTCATAAAAGTCTATCATTTAGTAATCACAACAATGTGAGGTACTGCAAAGGAAAGCAAGTGATGATGCTCATTGACATGTAGCAATTGATGGGGAATAACCAATGAGGCATCGCCAGCTGTGAACTCAATGAGCTTCAGACAACCACAGTGAATGTGACTGTACATGTTGCAATGGTAAAACGTTTGATATAAATTTTGCCTGACATGATCACTTGCCTACTTTTAATTATTGGTATGTGTGTGTGTAAGTTATGAGCACAGAATAGTCTAGAATGTCATTGTATGCTGTAGTGTTAAGATTTCCATTCACTGGAACTAAGGGGCCTAGCCCGAAACATGAAAATCAGCCTCAGACCATTTTCCCTCCTACACCAAACTTTACAGTTGGCACTATGCATTCGGGCAAGAAGTGTTCTCCTGGCATCCACCAAACATAGATTAGTCCATCGGACTGCCATATGGTGAAGCGTGATTCATCACTCCAGAGATCGCGTTTCCACTGCTCTGGAGTCCAATGGCAGTGAGCTTTACACCACTCCAGCCAACGCTTGGCATTGTGCATGGTGATCTGAGGCTTGTGTACGGCTGCTAGGCCATGGAAACCCATTTCATGAAGCTCCCGACGAACAGTTTTTGTGCTAACGTTGCTCCCAGAGGCAGTTTGGAACTCGGTAGTGAGTGTTGCAACTGAGGAAATGATTTTTACGCGCTATGCTCTTCAGGGGGGTATTGTGTGTAGATTGACGAGGGAAAAAAATATTTTATACATTTTAGAATAAGGCTGTAACGTAATAAAATTGGGAAAATTCGAGGAGTCTGAATACTTTCCCGAAAATCCCCAAGAAAACAGTGTGCATATATTTTGAACCAATTCTGGTATTTTGAATAGTGTGACGGCATATTGCACTGAATCATGCAGCACGATGGTTGTTAAAATAGTTATTTTGATCATATCACCATTACATCAACACTCCCGTTTAACAACTCAATCGCTTTGGTACATCAAGTCACTTGCCGATAATGTTGCATGAAACGTTAGAAAGGTCTTATCATGTTTACCCGAACACACTCAAAGTTAACATAGCCACTAGATGCTTTCAATTGCCCAGCTTATAAGGGATGACCAATTAAGGCATATTTTTTAACAACGTGATATTCCGCTTGAAATAACATGATGTGGGTTCAGGAAACAATCCGAAGAAGAACGAGATGATTTATTAGCCTAGTGGTAATAAGCATTTAGGCATTGCATGTGAATTAGGCCATGTGAAATCGTTGTCAAAAGCGCACGAGATACAGTTGCATGTTGGTCTATAGGTTGATGACATAGAAATATTTTTTAAAAACGATCAACAACTCCAAAGCAATGTCCTGTCTGTGTCGCTAGTAACTCTTAATGGGTTGGGACAGCTCATGACGTCTCCTAAATGTCAGTCAACTAGGTGGGACTCTTATGACTAAAGAGGCGTCCTGCATAGCTTGTATTTTTACCCATAAGAGTAGGAGTAAAAATGTTCCTATTCTCAGCACTTGCGACCAATTTTCTACTCGTAGATGCTTTGTGGATACGGCCTCTGGTCATCAATCTAGGGACCGACCAGGACCGACCCTGCTTAGCTTCAGAGGTAAGCCAGCAATGGAGTGCAGGGTGGTATGCCGCTGGGCTGAGTATTTAGACTCCTCTAATACTCAGAAAATACGATGTAGGATCAATCCTGCTTTAATGCTCTTTGAGTAATCGACTATGGGACTGTGTACGTTAAGTGCAAGTTTTCATCCTTTGTTTTGTTCCGCGAGACTATCTCTTTGTAATACATGAGCACAGTTTTAGTGGTCGACGTGTGCTGTTAATAAATTGCACAGCTTAAGTGTAGTATTAAACCATGCAGCAGTTGCTCAGGGGGAAATGGTAAATGATGCCCGAACTTAATGTATTCCTTCTTTGTTGTTGTCCAAGAGCATTTTGTATTCTACTGTCATACACACACACACACACACCTACACACACGCACACACACACGCACGGAGACGGAGAGTGCTTAGCAGAGTCATTAACCATTCTAGGAGTCCCTGTGAAATGCATGAGGCTTGTAGATGACTGTAATTTCCCAGGCACTGCTCTGGAACCTCAGGTCTCAGTTCATGTAAATATTAAAGCTCAGAGCAAAACAAACCACACAAGGACTTCAACAAACAGCTCTGTTGGAAGAAATGGCAGAATTCCTCACCACTTCATCGAGGTTGCTAAAAACAACATCAGTGAGTATCTTGTATATAATATCACTTTTAACCAAAGCGAACAGTAATCAAGCATTTTCAGACGGGTGGCCCAGGCGGGAATCAAACCCACAACCTTTGCGTTGCTAGCGTTTGGCTCACCAACTGAGCCAAACAGGACCACATTTGGTTCTGCAGAAGGCATCATTAGCTGTATATGACACATTGGACATCTAAAGACGGAAGGGCTTGAAGAGCCCACAGGGTTCGCCAACTGTTCAAACGCAAGAATGCACCCGCATCCTCAAGAGCTGGCCCCTCACCGAGGTGGCCCCGAATTAGAAACACCCTCAAACACATTTCCCCATGCTGTCGTTACACTGGTGAGAGAGCGACAGAGGAAGCGAGAGAAGAACAACGATGGCTAATGTACACCAGCAATTACCGACCATCATAATCACAGCATCCATTGACAACATAATCAGAGCACAATCAGGTGGTGAATCAGAGGCAATTTGCAAAGTAGCCCTACATCTTGGAGGGGTTGGCTAAATCCTCCAATTGTGCATGGAGGGCTGAAAAGGTCTAATTAATGTAATGAGGTGGTGACAGAGAGGCTAACCGCGACCTCGGCTAGGCACGAGCCACCTATGAATATGAGACAAACGTCGGCAGGCGTTAGCCTTCCTCGCTAACATCAGGAAACTGGGTTCAACGGCGGCTCTGCAGACTCCATTGCGGTGCCAATTCAAAAAATGAGCAGGTGTCAAATTGGGCTTGATTGAGAAGATGAGAAGACAAGAAACGACAGATGTACAAGTTGTTGTGGCAATTTGTCCTGTAATTTCCATCTTTTGTGTGTGTGTGTGTGTGTGTGTGTGTGTGTGTGTGTCGCTGTGTATCTAAAGTGTTGTGATAATGAGCAGCACAAGTACCTATTTTTCCCTGTGGTGGCTGATTATCTTTGCAAAGGTCTGGCTGCTAACCAAGATGTGTAGATATTGATAAGCTTGTCTTTTTAGTTTTAGAATGTATCCTTGTAGAGGAACGGGGGGGGGGGGGGGGGATATGTAAAGAGACAGACAAAAATATCTGCTGAAATTTCTCACGATCTGCCAGCATGTTAACTGCAAAAAAAAGGAAATACCTTGTGGTTATGTTATTAAACTTAAAAATGAACAACACGGAAACGGAATTAATCGGCACCAAAAAAGGATGCAGATATACACAGTTGAGCAAATTGAATTGGAATGTAAATGATAAAACGTTTCCTGTACCGGCCTCCAAATTCACAGTCTGTGCTTTTCCCTCCGTTGCTCAAATGTGGATAACAACAAAATTAATTATACATATTAACGCTTGCCAATTTATTTCTCATGCGCATCTCCCCGAAAACGTCTTTCCACAAAAGCTGCCCGTCCAGAATTTGAACTAACTCATCTTGGTCTGCCTGCAGAGAGAAAACAAGCTCCTTTGAGGGAGGGAATAAGCTCCATTCTGTAACACTGTTTACATGTGTGGCTGAGCACAGAGCCGTCTACTTGGAAGTTCAATCAAGAGCCATCAGAGGAATGGTTAGCAGATAATACCCAAACTACTTTGCTTTACAAGTACAAATGGACGGAGGCACGGAGGCATACCACACACATAGCATGATTCATAATTTAGGCCCCCCTTTACAATCAGTGTCCCTTGTAATTATGAGTTCACATGGTAGTAAAACAGGCAGTTACAACGTAATTGCAGTGTAGTTACATATTCTTACATTGTGGTTACAGCTGCTTCATAAGTACAAGTTATGATCTAACAGTCTTATCAAACAGCAACAGTACAATGTCCCTTGTGGGGCCTCGAACCTGCTGGGTCTCCCAGTCCAATGGCAGACCTGCTAACCACCGCACCAATGGAGGCTAACCCATTTGGGGAGGGGTTTACCCTCTTTAACCCAACATTCATACCACGGCAAGGCTCATTACAGTATGACAGTCCAGCAGGAAATATCCAAATCAAGTGCAACACTCAAAAACCTAAAAAGGCACAGGCGGGCCAACAAAGTTTGGCTAAGCAAACTGCAAGGTTCTTTGCATTGACTCCCTGTGGCTATCATTTAGAAAGGTATGCCCTCAATTCCATTGATGCCGTGTTCCCGCGTTCTTCAAAACACCTCTGTTATGTCAGATGGGAGCTGGACTCCTCCCAATATCCTGAAGGCTTATTGGTACAATGTATCTACCAAACCCAGAGAGGGCACCCAGAGATAACAGGGGAAGTTCAAACTCATCCGAACGTGAGCTAACTGGGGGAGGTATGTAAAGTAGCGTACATTAGGCTTCCTAACCCCTACATATCAGGTTTATGTCACCTTACATCAAGATGCATAGCGGTGACCCACTCTTGTTCAAACTGGGCTAATTACCTACACTGGAATAGAAAAAAATGTAAACTTTGTAAAAAAAAAAAAGACTCCATCTACTGATGTGTCACTTTTTATGAAACCAATGACCTTTGCGTATCGCAACCTACAGCAGCAGGATTTCTCAGGTTGCGCCTGATAGTGTTCAGAAACAAACCGGACCTTCTGCTCTGCTCCTCATTCTGTGGTTGCCTCTCAAAAGCAGTGCACTGCGGAGGTACTAGAGCACCGTGTGGGACACAGGCCGTCGTAGCTCTATTCGCCATTACCATCACGGAGTGACTACTGCTGTTACATCACGAGTGACCTATGCAGTATGCTCGGCAAAATGTGATGAATGAGTTTGGTGGGATGTTAAAGGTGAGAACGAACCGTGTTTCAGGAGTCCAGAGCTCTGACGGATATTAGACCTCATTAAGAGCTTGTTGGACTCTCGCCTCGGCTGAAATACAAAGCCAACAGCTAAAAGGCGTGAAGAGGAGAACAAACCTTCCAGCTGCATTACGTCTTAGTTATTCCTCTAAAGGGCTCTGCTTGGACAGACTCCAAGGTGAGATTTATAAGGGATCAGTATCCCTACAAACATACAGTACAGCCTATATTTGCCATGCATTTGGGGTTGAAGTATATAGCTTGAGCTAACACAACCAATGGCATGGGAGGGGGACTCATCTTGACACAACACCACTTTTGAGGTCTGAAGATTCTGGAGCAAATTTTCACAAACCCACTATGCTATGTTTGATTAAAGCGGTAACAACGATCTCCACATACTAACCGGGCATTAACCAGTCCGTACCTCTCAAGTTCTTACAAGCGGAATGGCCTCGTCACATTTGAAGGGTTGAATCATGTTTAAAATCATAGGCCTTTACTCCACAAACTTGACATGAGCCAGTTTTCCATATTAACTACTGCTCTCTTCCAACAGCCAGAGTAGAGTGTGTGTGTGTGTGTGTGTGTGTGTGTGTGTGTGTGTGTGTCTGTGTGTGCATATGCGTGTGTGTATGCATGCACGTGTGTGTGTATTCAGTTTAGTGTGTGTACGTGTTTGCCTGCCTGTGTGTGTGCATGTGTATGTTTGGGTCTGATGGTGTGCGTGGGTTAAAATCACACCAGAGACTTGAGCTGGCAGATCTATTATGCACGTCATCAATCTTGGGGGATTCTGGCATCTCACTAGCCGAACAAATTGTCAGTTATCAAAACTCAATTTCAAAAATGACATGTCAGTATTCTCTCTCTCTCCCTCTGCTCAGCTACTCAGCATGGGTCGGAATATCCAAGGCCTCCCCTTCAGAGGACAAACCAAGTTCAGTCCACCCTCCCCTCTCGACAGCTTAAGCACCACTAGTTTTGTATGCAAAGAGTTAATGGGCAGGAAGAGTTAATGGCTCCTGGGCAACCGCGGCATTCCTGTGAGCAGATAAGACTGTTTCTGAATTGATTTGGTTATGCTTCATTGATAATAAAAGTAGCCAGGCTTTGTTTACATAACACACAGAGAGGCGTGTGCGCACGCACACACACACACACACACACACACACACACACACACACACACACACACACACACACACACACACACACACACACACACACACACACACACACACACACACACACACACACACACACACACACACACACACACACACACACACACACACACACACACACACACACACACACACACACACAAATGATTTGGGGCTGGAGTTGAGAATGAGTGAGAAAGAGAGAGAGAGAGACAGTGTGTGTGTGCGTGTGTCATGGTGCAGGAGCTGTGTTACAGACTGACAAGGTCAAACTTGTGGAGAGAGGAGGGGAGGGGGAGAAATCATTAAAAGGGAAGTATGGATGGGATCGTGCCAGACTAAAGAGACCTAATTCTTCTCTACTGCCATTAATGAAAGTCATCAGTCACATGTCTTTGCACAGCAAGTATACACACAGGCACAGGTGTGTACGTTATTGTACATGTAGACCCACGTAAACGCATACAAACTTTGTATCTCAGACAAACATTACATGTTATCCTATGTTTTTCACCAGATTTACATTTTCTGAAATGCTTATCTTCTCGGCAACAGTGACAGGCGTGTGAGTTTCCCTTCCTGCCCAAGAAAAGGCAGTCACCTGGGGAGTGGCTTGTCATTGCAATCCTTACACACTTTTAGAATTTGGAGCTGACTGTGAATGGAAAGTATGTATCCAAAGTTCCATTTGAGTTATTGTTATAATATAATGACATGATACCAACCCCTGCCAATTTTCTACAGTGAGTGAAATACTATGCATTTACCTTTTAAACCGACGCTCTTATCCAGAGCGACTTACAGGAGCAATTAGGGTTAAGGGCCTTCCTTGCTCGAGGGCACATCGAGAGATTTTTCACATAGTCGGCTCAGGGATTTAAACCAGAGACCTCTCGGTTTCTGGCCCAACGCTCTTAACCGCTAGGCTACCTGCCATATTAAAGGTAGTCTACAGTCCTTATCTTATACTGTGTATTAAGACAATTCCCTGATATTATCCTTGCAAAATGTCCTTTCCCAAAGTAAACACCTAACCTCGTTCTACTTTTGCTACCGACTTACTCACATAATCCTCTTCACCCCCTACCAAACCGCCATCAAGACACGGAAGTAAAAAACCAAACAAAGTCAGCTTCAGCCTCCCCCCATTGCAAACTCAAGCCATCACTTCAGAAGGGAGGGACTGCAGGTGGGGGTAACTTTCCGTTCGGGTGGCTTTAAAACTCCTCGGCAGCCGGAGTCGCAGACTCGCGGCGTCAAATTCTATTTGGCGTGCATTGAGGTGTAACCTTGACGAGAGTTTGGAATCATTTGATTAGTCAGCAGCAAAAAAACATGGCTCTATCAGTTTAATGGGATTACGGTGGCTTTTAAAAAGCACCCTGAGAACTACCAGAGAGAGATACCAGATGTGGGTGAAAAACATAACATATGGGAGCAGAGGGCAACAGGATGTATATGCACTGAGCTTATATATACCTCAATGACGTCAAAAACTCGCATGGCTTCAAGAGTTTAACTTAACACATGACCAAAACCCAACTGACGCCAGTCGACCAGCGAGAGTAATGGTAGTGTCGAACAATAACAGTAGCCACTAAGGTGAGATCACATTAAAGAGCAGCGTCAGTCGACCAATGAATAGTCCCACTGTACAAAATTGCTTCCACTTCCACAAAGCCATCAGCACTTTGAACACTTGACACTATCAAATGTACTTGTATACTGTGAATTTCACCCCCGCTCTCCCTCCATCCCCTAAATGAGTCCCAGCAGCATGTCAGAAATCAGTGTGACTGACTCTGTTGAGAACTGGTCTGGTCTGAGATTTATAACCTTCAGGGAGCACTTCTGAGAGCAGAGAGCGAGAGAGAGCAGAGAGAGAGAGCAGAGAGAGAGAGAGAGAGAGAGAGAGAGAGAGAGAGAGAGAGAGAGAGAGAGAGAGATAGATAGAAAGAGAGAGAGAGGAGGGAGAGAGAGATAAAGAGAGAGATAAAGAGACACTTGCAGATAGATAGAGGAGGGAAGAAAAAATTGACAGAAGAAAAGCTCCAATAATCATAAACATCCGGTGGCCATTCCCAGAACAGTAAATCCTGGAGCCGGTGCTCATCAGCATTCCAGAGGACCAGGCAGATTACTCAGGCCACTCTGTAATTTGCAATAAAGAATAAAGATGACGCCAAAACAAAAACAAATCTGAGATGATACAAATTAGGAGTGTGCTCGGTTCAGTCTGTCAAAGCAGTAAATCTCCAGTAGGCTGTGTAAAACTCAGGTCGGGCGCGAGTGCGTTGGAAATTAATGAGCTGTCCCTTTTCGTTATTTTATTTCCTTGTATCTCCGCCGTTTGGCCTGGACGGTGAATCAATCCGCCTTTATGGTAATGACGCTTCAATGTGGGAAATTATTGCATTAAATGGATTGCATTCGTTTTGGCCGTAAAAAGGGAGACATCATACTTCACGCGCTTTACCGTTTGCCGTGGCCCCATACTCTCCTGAGGCTGGAACCGTTAACTTCGCTGACACTTATCAGGATATATATGTATGCTGCAGTTCATAAAGTGTCACGCCGACTTCGTCTTCTCCGTGTGACCACAACATTTCTGACAGAACACTTCCTTAAACCCCCCCCCCAACACCACCACCCACCCCCTCTCACACTAGGACCTTTCACTACAATATTTTAAGTGTCCCTCTCCCTCAAGTGATCTAGTGTGGTGCATTTACCAAATCACCGCATTGCCTAATGCCTCAACCCCTCGTTTATCGGCTCCAACCAGTGATGTCACCCAGTCTGCCGAGGTGAATTCCTTGCCCAATGGCAGAGAGGGTCTCTCCGTATGCATCCCAAATGGCACCCTATTCCCTGGGACACAGCATCTCACTCAGCATGGGGACAGTATGACTGACACACAGACAAGACTGTACCTAACCTCACGTCATATCCCTCCGCTGACTCATCACTACCCTTTCAGATTAGAGGCGAGGTCCGCCCCCGGTGTAGTTCAAGTTATCCCTCCTCCTCTTCATGAAAATAACCCTAACCCATCGTGCTGATACGGGATATATATAACATTTAGGGATATGGCAAAGATTGTGTAACATTTAACACTGGGGACTTTTTCCTCTCCGGTCTTCAATGTTAGTCTGACCCCAACCTGCAGCTTGTAGGTCAGCTCTCACGGGACCCTCTGCAGATCCCAACTCTGCTTCAGGGGGGCTTGGACGGCTGGCTGCACGGTCCACTTGCTCTTTTCAGCACACCGCTGCCAAGCAGAACTCCCCGGGGGGCTCGTGGTACGCGACGGTCATATGCCAAGCCCCAGTGTGTGTGAGTGTGTGTGTGTGTGTGTGTGTGTGTGTGTGTGTGTGTGTGTGTGTGTGTGTGTGTGTGTGTGTGTGTGTGTGTGTGTGTGTGTGTGTGTGTGTGTGTGTGTGTGTGTGTGTGTCAGGTAATCTCCTTGAGCTCGTAACAGAGAAACGTGGCAGTCGCATTGTGTTGGAGCACACTAACCTTCTGTGTTTCTGGCCCGACCTCAGTGTAACTTGGTCTTGTTCCACAAACAGAACGTTATGGGGTCAGAGCCACTCCGAGGTGGAGTGAGGTGGAAACATAGTGGAAACGTTCAGCGAACATTGTCAACATAGGCCTTTGTTCTACTAAAAAAGGGGGCCATGTAAATGTGACCAAATTCATTTTAATACACTCCTGTAGCTATGAACACATACAGCACATACAGCAGGTCAAGTGACATTGGAGTTTTGCGTCACCTGGTTTGAAGTACCTTATATGTGAACTGTGAACCAATGCTATACTGTGCGCGCCAACCTCATCCAATCAATCGCTTTGTCCCACAATGGTCAGCTATACTTTGACCAAGCATGAATAAGACAAGATACACACATTATATATATTTGGTTCAAAATGAGATTAAAAAAAACAACAACCTTTTGTTCCTGATCTTTCGGTCCTCTGTTTTAGTTTTACACAAGGCCAATTTCCACACATCAGTTGTCCCCTTAGGTCGGGGAGGACAGTGATCACTCAGGTTTTTCACCTTCACATAAGTCCCTTACATGGCTGTCTGGAGGTATTTGTGGTCACACTGGCATCTGGGGAGAGAAAACTGCTGAGACAAACCCTGTGTGTATGTATAGCTCAAACCCAATGTAAATATATACATTTGTATTTGCCAATTCGGTATGGTGGCGAAACGGCCGGCTGGAGACAGAGGGATGAAATAATCCATCATGTTGGCACCAGCCTAAATAGCAGCCCGACTCCAGTGAGACCTCTGCTGATTTTTCCTCTCACTCCCCGGCCATTGGTGGCTCAAAGGGGCACTTTACAGTAACTGAAACCCCAAAATACCCGGTTCCCAAGCGTGGCCGACTCAGGCCGAAGCTCCTATTGCCACTATGTATTCATTATCTCCTTCCTCTGGTGCTTACACATCAATATGGACGACAAAAAAGGGGCGAGGGAGCTCGACCGGCGGCCCGTCCATTGACAAAGCGTGTCTCGGCGGGTCGATAGCATATTAATACGGGACAATGGCAGTTGCAGCGCGTCCCTCGAACCTCTAGGCCCTATCGGAACGCCCAGTGGCTGTGTGAATGGCCTCTGTGATTCCACTGGGGAGGATGGCTGGGTGTGTGTTAGAAGGGTGTGTGTTAGACGGGTGTGAATGTGGGGGGGAGGGGTTGTGCATGCTCGCTTCTGTGTGTGTGTATCATTGTTTGTGTGGGTAGCTGTGACCGCTCTCTCCCCAAGAGGTCTTATCACTGACCAGAGTGAGTGAATGAGTGTGAGAGGGAGTGAGTGAGAGAGGGAGTGAGAGAGGGAGTGAGTGAGTGAGAACGAGAGTGAGAGCCTCTGCCGTCTGTTTCATACACAAGCCTGTCAGTCTGCTGGGGAAACCGATCACAATGGCATAGAGCAGAGACCTCAACGTCTGCGTGTGTGTACATGTGACTTTAGGTTCTAATGGCAAGTGGGATAGGATTGGTACTACTGGTGAACTTATGGAGTGTGTGTGTGTGTGTGTGTGTTCTCCAATCTCATGCTAAACAAAATAGCAATAACATGCCAGAGCCAAGGTGGAAAACTTCTGACCATCACTGCTGGTCCTATTCCTGTATTTATGGTTTCTCAAGCATTCTTCTTCCAAGGCCACCTGTGTGACATATCATAGTAACTATACTGTGGGCATATACTGATTAAAAGGGATGCATAAGAACAACCTCACATAAATGGCCGTTGTCACAACAATGTGTTTTTTGTATGCACGTTGCCCTGTTGGCAAGACCGTGTCATTTGGTTAATTTGGTTAAAAGCAAAGTAGTAAATCTATTTTTCATCACACAGATCCATGTCATAGGTCACTGTCTCCATGGTGAATCCACCACAAACATACAGAGAAGAGGCGGGTCATAGGTCACTGTCTCCATGATGAATCCACCACAAACATACAGAGTGGAGGCGGGTCATAGGTCACTGTCTCCATGGTGAATCCACCACAAACATACAGAGTGGAGGTGGGTCATAAGTCACTGTCTCCATGGTGAATCCACCACAACATACAGAGTGGAGGCGGGTCATAGGTCACTTTCTCCATGGTGAATCCACCACAAACATACAGAGTGGAGGTGGGTCATAGGTCACTTTTTCCATGGTGAATCCACCACAAACATACAGAGTGGAGGTGGGTCATAGGTCACTTTCTCCATGGTGAATTCACCACAACGTACAAAGGGGAGGCAGGTCATAGGTCACTTTCTCCATGGTGAATCCACCACAAACATACAGAGGGGGGGCGGGTCATAGGTCACTGTCTCCATGGTGAATCCACCACAAACATACAGAGGGGAGGCGGGTCATAGGTCACTTCCCTAAGAAGAGCTGTGTGTTGTTCTCTTATACATACAGTGCCTTGCGAAAGTATTCGGCCCCCTTGAACTTTGCGACCTTTTGCCACATTTCAGGCATCAAACATAAAGATATAAAACTGTATTTTTTGTGAAGAATCAACAACAAGTGGGACACAATCATGAAGTGGAACGACATTTATTGGATATTTCAAACTTTTTTAACAAATCAAAAACTGAAAAATTGGGCGTGCAAAATTATTCAGCCCCTTTACTTTCAGTGCAGCAAACTCTCTCCAGAAGTTCAGTGAGGATCTCTGAATGATCCAATGTTGACCTAAATGACTAATGATGATAAATACAATCCACCTGTGTGTAATCAAGTCTCCGTATAAATGCACCTGCACTGTGATAGTCTCAGAGGTCCGTTAAAAGCGCAGAGAGCATCATGAAGAACAAGGAACACACCAGGCAGGTGTGCCAAGACCTGGCCGTCCCTCTAAACTTTCAGCTCATACAAGGAGAAGACTGATCAGAGATGCAGCCAAGAGGCCCATGATCACTCTGGATGAACTGCAGAGATCTACAGCTGAGGTGGGAGACTCTGTCCATAGGACAACAATCAGTCGTATATTGCACAAATCTGGCCTTTATGGAAGAGTGGCAAGAAGAAAGCCATTTCTTAAAGATATCCATAAAAAGTGTTGTTTAAAGTTTGCCACAAGCCACCTGGGAGACACACCAAACATGTGGAAGAAGGTGCTCTGGTCAGATGAAACCAAAATTGAACTTTTTGGCAACAATGCAAAACGTTATGTTTGGCGTAAAAGCAACACAGCTCATCACCCTGAACACACTATCCCCACTGTCAAACATGGTGGTGGCAGCATCATGGTTTGGGCCTGCTTTTCTTCAGCAGGGACAGGGAAGATGGTTAAAATTGATGGGAAGATGGATGGAGCCAAATACAGGACCATTCTGGGAGAAAACCTGATGGAGTCTGCAAAAGACCTGAGACTGGGACGGAGATTTGTCTTCCAAACAAGACAATGATCCAAAACATAAAGCAAAATCTACAATGGAATGGTTCAAAAATAAACATATCCAGGTGTTAGAATGGCCAAGTCAAAGTCCAGACCTGAATCCAATCGAGAATCTGTGGAAAGAACTGAAAACTGCTGTTAACAAATGCTCTCCATCCAACCTCATTGAGCTCGAGCTGTTTTGCAAGGAGGAATGGGAAAACATTTTAGTCTCTCGATGTGCAAAACTGATAGAGACATACCCCAAGCGATTTACAGCTGTAATCGCAGCAAAAGGTGGCGCTACAAAGTATTAACTTAAGGGGGCTGAATAATTTTGCACGCCCAATTTTTCAGTTTTTGATTTGTTAAAAAAGTTTGAAATATCCAATAAATGTCGTTCCACTTCATGATTGTGTCCCACTTGTTGTTGATTCTTCACAAAAAAATACAGTTTTATATCTTTATGTTTGAAGCCTGAAATGTGGCAAAAGGTCGCAAAGTTCAAGGGGGCCGAATACTTTCGCAAGGCACTGTACAAGTAGAGAAGGGAAAGAGAGTGAGGAAGGAGGGACACACACTGACAGCCAATGGCAGTAACACACACACACAACCCTGCACAGAGGTGTTTCGATTCATCCCCTCCTGCAGGGTCCCTGTTTACAGTTTTGATTTGAGCCATATGGAGCGACTGGCGTCTACACGAGTAAATCACCTCCTCGCCGTCCCGCTCTCCACAGCCTGGGAGGGCTGGCATTGTGATTGTGTGTGTGTGTGTGTGTGTGTGCGCACGCGTGTGTGCGAGGTGGGGGTGAGACATTTCAGCTGGCCACGTTGGATCCTGATGGCCTCAGCCCAGCTCCATTTGCTTCTCCCTACCCATGTATCATTCCTGGGGAAATATAGGCCCTTAAAGGCCTGGTGGCAAAGGGCTTGTTTATTAACTGACCACCCTTGGTGGCGGGTGGAGTTGTCAGCTCCTGGGTGGGGTATGGGGTGGGGTGGGGTATGGGGTGGGGGGGGCATTCTTTAAAGTCCCCTACCACTACTGACATGCTTTTCCATCACGCGAGCCAACTCGGCTCACCTCGATAACATCCATTTTCATATGAATAAATTAGCTGTTCCACATGTGAATTGGAATCATTTCGCCCTCTTTTTACCGTTTCAACAACTACGCCATCTTCATAACCCCAGGTATCTTTTTCGAAGAGAGCGGTGGCAACTGACTGAAATGAAGTTCTCCGAATCACCCGGGAACTGGGGCAAAATTGATTTAGGGAGGCTAAGGGATGCGGTTGACGTGGCTGCAGATTCGTTATCAAAGTTCATGCATTGTGTTTACCTAAACTACGATTACCTTAACAAGGAGCATATATCACATAATGAATTCCCAAGATTACCAACCCGAAGTTCATAAACTAGTAACGAGTTTCCTCACGCTCCACCATTAATTGTTTGCCTGATAAAACAACAACTGTCACCTCGGTGAGGGAGAAGAGCCTATATGTCATTGTATGTCATTTATCTGCTGGTTTTCCCTCCAAAACAAAATGGCTGCTTTTCATTAGGTTAGTGGCGCCTGTTTGGGTTGTAAATTAGGATATTGCACAACAAGTGAATATGCTATAGATACAGGTACAGTGTGGAGAACAAGTATTTGATACACTGCCGATTTTAGAGGTTTTCCTACTTACAAAGCATGTAGAGGTCTGTAATTTTTTATCATAGGTACACTTCAACTGTGAGAGAAGGAATCTAAAAAATCCAGAAAATCACATTGTATGATTTTTAAGTAATTCATTTGCATTTTATTGCATGACATAAGTATTTGATACATCAGAAAAGCAAAACTTAATATTTGGTACAGAAACCTTTGTTTGCAATTACAGAGATCATACGCTTCCTGTAGTTCTTGACCAGGTTTGCACACACTGCAGCAGGGATTTTGGCCCACTCCTCCATACAGACCTTCTCCAGATCCTTCAGGTTTCGGGGCTGTCGCTGGGCAATACGGACTTTCAGCTCCCTCCAAAGATTTTCTATTGGGTTCAGGTGGCTAGGCCACTCCAGGACCTTGGGATGCTTCTTACGGAGCCACTCCTTAGTTGCCCTGGCTGTGTGTTTCGGGTCGTTGTCATGCTGGAAGACCCAGCCACAACCCATCTTCAATGCTCTTACTGAGGGAAGGAGGTTGTTGGCCAAAATATCGTGATACATGGCCCCATCCATCCTCCCATCAATACGGTGCAGTCGTCCTGTCCCCTTTGCAGAAAAGCATCCCCAAAGAATGATGTTTCCACCTCCGTGCTTCATGGTTGGGATGGTGTTCTTGGGGTTGTACTCATCCTTCTTCTTCCTCCAAACACGGCGAGTGGAGTTTAGACCAAAAAGCTCTATTTTTGTCTCATCAGACCACATGAACTTCTCCCCTTCCTCCTCTGGATCATCCAGATGGTCATTGGCAAACTTCAGACGGGCCTGGACATGCACTAGCTTGAGCAGGGGGACCTTGCGTGCGCTGCAGGATTTTAATCCATGACGGCGTAGTGTGTTACTAATGATTTTCTTTGAGACTGTGGTCCCAGCTCTCTTCAGGTCATTGACCAGGTCCTGCCCTGTAGTTCTGGGCTGATCCCTCACCTTCCTCATGATCATTGATGCCCCACGAGGTGAGATCTTGCATGGAGCCCCAGAACGAGGGTGATTGACCGTCATCTTGAATTTCTTCCATTTTCTAATAATTGCGCCAACAGTTGTTGCCTTCTCACCAAGCTGCTTGCCTATTGTCCTGTAGCCCACCCCAGTCTTGTGCAGGTCTACCATTTTATCCCTGATGTCCTTACACAGCTCTCTGGTCTTGGCCATTGTGGAGAGGTTGAAGTCGGTTTGATTGAGTGTGTGGACAGGTGTCTTTTATACAGGTAATATGTTCAAACAGGTGCAGTTAATACAGGTAATGAGTGGAGAACAGGAGGGCTTCTTAAAGAAAAACTAACAGGTCTGTGAGAGACGGAATTCTTACTGGTTGGTAGGTGATCAAATACTTATGTCATGCAATAAAATGCAAATTAATTACTTAAAAATCATACAATGTGATTTTCTGGATTTTTGTTTTAGATTCCGTCTCTCACAGTTAAAATGTACATATGATAAAAATTACAGACCTCTACATGCTTTGTAAGTAGGAAAACCTGCAAAATCGGCAGTGTATCAAATACTTGTTCTCCCCACTGTAGGTAGGGTAAATGTGAGAATGGTTTGCATTTTTGCCACACTCAATACATTAGTTAGAAAATGTCAGGACCCATTGAAAAACAGTAGGCCTATGGTCTATTCTAGAATAAATGTGAGGATCTGTTTTAATATTTTGATACACACAAGTCAAATTATATTATGAAACCTATTCTAGTGGAAGATTTAAGGGTTTTAGGGAACATTTGTCAATATCGTCAGCCATTTGAATTGAAATAGACATTGCCAGCTAGGCATTGAATACCCTTAGCATTGGCTTCTGAGAGACTTCTGTCTAACCCAAACCATCTACTACTTTAACGCATGTGTGTCCATTCATAGTACAGTATCTTCTGTGAAATGAAAATACAAAAACCTGTCTTCTCCAGTAGTACCTGGCAGTTGGTATAAAACCTGTCTTCTCCAGCAGTACCTGCCAGTTGGTATAAAACCTGTCTTCTCCAGCAGTACCTGCCAGTTGGTGTAAAACCTGTCTTCTCCAGCAGTACCTGCCAGTTGGTGTAAAACCTGTCTTCTCCAGCAGTACCTGCCAGTTGGTGTAAAACCTGTATTCTCCAGCAGTACCTGCCAGTTGGTATAAAACCTGTCTTCTCCAGCATTACCTGCCAGTTGGTGTAAAACCTGTCTTCTCCAGCATTACCTGCCAGTTGGTGTAAAACCTGTCTTCTCCAGCAGTACCTGCCAGTTGATATAAAACATGTCTTCTCTTGCGGTACCTGGCAGTTGATATAGAACCTGTATTCTCCAGCAGTACCTGCCAGTTGGTATAAAACCTGTCTTCTCCAGCAGTACATGCCAGTTGGTATAAAACCTGTATTCTCAAGCAGTACCTGGCAGTTGGTATAAAACCTGTCTTCTCCAGCAGTACCTGCCAGTTGGTATAAAACCTGTATTCTCAAGCAGTACCTGCCAGTTGGTATAAAACCTGTATTCTCCAGCAGTACCTGCCAGCTGGTATAAAACCTGTCTTCTCCAGCAGTACCTGTCAGTTGGTATAAAACCTGTATTCTCCAGCAGTACCTGCCAGTTGGTATAAAACCTGTATTCTCAAGCAGTACCTGCCAGTTGGTATAAAACCTGTATTCTCCAGCAGTACCTGCCAGCTGGTATAAAACCTGTCTTCTCCAGCAGTACCTGCCAGTTGATATAAAACATGTCTTCTCTTGCGGTACCTGGCAGTTGATATAGAACCTGTATTCTCCAGCAGTACCTGCCAGTTGGTATAAAACCTGTCTTCTCCAGCAGTACATGCCAGTTGGTATAAAACCTGTATTCTCAAGCAGTACCTGGCAGTTGGTATAAAACCTGTCTTCTCCAGCAGTACCTGCCAGTTGGTATAAAACCTGTATTCTCAAGCAGTACCTGCCAGTTGGTATAAAACCTGTATTCTCCAGCAGTACCTGCCAGCTGGTATAAAACCTGTCTTCTCCAGCAGTACCTGTCAGTTGGTATAAAACCTGTATTCTCCAGCAGTACCTGCCAGTTGGTGTAAAACCTGTCTTCTCCAGCAGTACCTGCCAGTTGGTATAAAACCTGTCTTCTCCAGCAGTACCTGGCAGTTTGTATAAAACCTGTATTCTCCAGCAGTACCTGCCAGTTGGTATAAAACCTGTATTCTCCAGCAGTACCTGGCAGTTTGTATAAAACCTGTATTCTCCAGCAGTACCTGCCAGTTGGTATAAAACCTGTATTCTCCAGCAGTACCTGCCAGTTGGTATAAAACCTGTATTCTCCAGCAGTACCTGGCAGTTGGTATAAAACCTGTATTCTCCAGCAGTACCTGCCAGTTGGTATAAAACCTGTCTTCTCCAGCAGTACCTGCCAGTTGGTATAAAACCTGTCTTCTCCAGCAGTACCTGGCAGTTTGTATAAAACCTGTATTCTCCAGCAGTACCTGCCAGTTGGTATAAAACCTGTATGCTCCAGCAGTACCTGCCAGTTGGTATAACACCTGTCTTCTCCAGCAGTACCTGCCAGCTGGTATAAAACCTGTCTTCTCCAGCAGTACCTGCCAGTTGGTGTAAAACAGTATTCATTCAGTATTAGAGTGCTGTATTTTGCAGCGTCGTGAGCGTACATTTTTCATTATTTTGCAAATGTCGCTAACAAAACAATAATACAACAAAAAATGAACGTGAAGCTCCGTAAGGCTATACATGCACCAACAAAGACAACTACCCACAACTAACAAAAGGAAAAAAGGCTGCCTAAGTATGATTCCCAATCAGAGACAACGATAGACAGCTGTCCCTGATTGATAACCATACCGGGGCAAAACATAGAAACAAACAACATAGAATGCCTACCCCAAATCACACCCTGACCTAACCAAATAGAGAAATAAAATGGCTCTCTAAGGTCAGGGCGTGACATAGCCTATGGCACTGTCCGCTGAAGAGAGAGGATCCTGTAAATAAGCCATTGCCTTAAGCAGAAACACATAGACAAGAGAGTAAAAGATAGATTTCTTTCTAAATGGAAACGCCCTTTGCAGTTAAGAGTGTTGGGCCAGTAACCGAAAGGTTGCTGGTTCGAATCCCCGAGCCGACTATGTGGAAAATCTGTCTGTGCCCTTGAGCAAAGCATCCTGATTGCTCCTGTAAGTCTGGATAAGAATGTGGATGGGTGATTTTTTTGGAGCGAGACCTCAAAATGGTTATCAATTTCCATTTGTTTGCAATTCAATATGCTTTCCAATCGTGGGATAGTGCTTTCAAATTGCTCTTGAGGTTTTTGTTTAATGCAGTAACTGCTACCTTCTCCCTCTCTCTTCCTGTCTCTATCCCCCCTGTTGTCTAAATCAGACAGTATATTCCTGTCTCCATCCCCCCTGTTGTCTAAATCAGACAGTATATTCCTGTCTCCATCCCCCGTTGTCCAAACCAGACTGTCTATTCCGGTCTCCATCCCCCGTTGTCCAAACCAGACAGTCTATTCCGGTCTCCATCCCCCGTTGTCCAAACCAGACAGTCTATTCCGGTCTCCATCCCCCGTTGTCCAAACCAGACAGTCTATTCCGGTCTCCATCCCCCGTTGTCCAAACCAGACAGTCTATTCCGGTCTCCATCCCCCATTGTCCAAACCAGACAGTCTATTCCGGTCTCTATTCCCCCTGTTGTCCAAACCAGACAGTGTATTCCGGTCTCTATCCCCCCTGTTGTCCAAACCAGACAGTCTATTCCGGTCTCTATCCCCCCTGTTGTCCAAACCAGACAGTCTATTCCGGTCTCTATTCCCCCTGTTGTCCAAACCAGACAGTCTATTCCGGTCTCTATTCCCCCTGTTGTCAAAAACAAGAGTCTATTCCGGTCTCTTTCTCTCCTTTCTCCACCCACATTATAATTCTGTCCCTCAGCCTGCCACTCTGTCTCATCCCTTTATATTCTGTCCCTCAGCCTGCCACTCTGTCTCATCCCTTTATATTCTGTCCCTCAGCCTGCCACTCTGTCTCATCCCTTTATATTCTGTCCCTCAGCCTGCCACTCTGTCTCATCCCTTTATATTCTGTCCCTCAGCCTGCCACTCTGTCTCTTCCCTTTATATTATGTCCCTCAGCCTGCCACTCTCTCTTCCCTTTATATTCTGTCCCTCAGTCTACTCTCTCTTCCCTTTATATTCTGTCCCTCAGCCTGCCACTCTGTCTCTTCCCTTTATATTCTGTCCCTCAGCCTGCTCTCTCTTCCCTTTATATTCTGTCCCTCAGCCTGCCACTCTGTCTCTTCCCTTTATATTCTGTCCCTCAGCCTGCCACTCTGTCTCTTCCCTTTATATTCTGTCCCTCAGCCTGCCACTCTGTCTCTTCCCTTTATATTCTGTCCCTCAGCCTGCTCTCTCTTCCCTTTATATTCTGTCCCTCAGCCTGCCACTCTGTCTCTTCCCTTTATATTCTGTCCCTCAGCCTGCCACTCTGTCTCTTCCCTTTATATTCTGTCCCTCAGCCTGCAACTCTGTCTCTTCCCTTTATATTCTGTCCCTCAGCCTGCAACTCTGTCTCTTCCCTTTATATTCTGTCCCTCAGCCTGCTCTCTCTTCCCTTTATATTCTGTCCCTCAGCCTACTCTCTCTTCCCTTTGTATTCTGTCCCTCAGCCTGCCACTCTGTCTCTTCCCTTTATATTCTGTCCCTCAGCCTGCAACTCTGTCTCTTCCCTTTGTATTCTGTCCCTCAGCCTGCTCTCTCTTCCCTTTATATTCTGTCCCTCAGCCTGCCACTCTGTCTTTTCCCTTTATATTCTGTCCCTCAGCCTGCAACTCTGTCTCTTCCCTTTATATTCTGTCCCTCAGCCTGCAACTCTGTCTCTTCCCTTTATATTCTGTCTCTCAGCCTGCTCTCTCTTCCCTTTGTATTCTGTCCCTCAGCCTGCTCTCTCTTCCCTTTATATTCTGTCTCTCAGCCTGCTCTCTCTTCCCTTTGTATTCTGTCCCTCAGCCTGCAACTCTGTCTCTTCCCTTTATATTCTGTCCCTCAGCCTGCTCTCTCTTCCCTTTATATTCTGTCCCTCAGCCTGCCACTCTGTCTCTTCCCTTTATATTCTGTCCCTCAGCCTGCAACTCTGTCTCTTCCCTTTATATTCTGTCCCTCAGCCTACTCTCTCTTCCCTTTGTATTCTGTCCCTCAGCCTGCCACTCTCTCTTCCCTTTATATTCTGTCCCTCAGCCTGCAACTCTGTCTCTTCCCTTTATATTCTGTCCCTCAGCCTGCAACTCTGTCTCTTCCCTTTATATTCTGTCTCTCAGCCTGCTCTCTCTTCCCTTTGTATTCTGTCCCTCAGCCTACTCTCTCTTCCCTTTGTATTCTGTCCCTCAGCCTACTCTCTCTTCCCTTTATATTCTGTCCCTCAGCCTACTCTCTCTTCCCTTTATATTCTGTCCCTCAGCCTGCAACTCTGTCTCTTCCCTTTATATTCTGTCACTCAGCCTGCTCTCTCTTCCCATTGTATTCTGTCCCTCAGCCTACTCTCTCTTCCCTTTGTATTCTGTCCCTCAGCCTACTCTCTCTTCCCTTTATATTCTGTCCCTCAGCCTGCAACTCTGTCTCTTCCCTTTATATTCTGTCCCTCAGCCTGCTCTCTCTTCCCTTTATATTCTGTCCCTCAGCCTACTCTCTCTTCCCTTTGTATTCTGTCCCTCAGCCTGCCACTCTGTCTCTTCCCTTTATATTCTGTCCCTCAGCCTGCAACTCTGTCTCTTCCCTTTATATTCTGTCTCTCAGCCTGCTCTCTCTTCCCTTTGTATTCTGTCCCTCAGCCTGCCACTCTGTCTCTTCCCTTTATATTCTGTCCCTCAGCCTGCCACTCTGTCTCTTCCCTTTATATTCTGTCCCTCAGCCTGCAACTCTGTCTCTTCCCTTTATATTCTGTCCCTCAACCTGCAACTCTGTCTCTTCCCTTTGTATTCTGTCCCTCAGCCTGCAACTCTGTCTCTTCCCTTTATATTCTGTCCCTCAGCCTGCTCTCTCTTCCCTTTATATTCTGTCCCTCAGCCTGCCACTCTGTCTCTTCCCTTTATATTCTGTCCCTCAGCCTGCTCTCTCTTCCCTTTATATTCTGTCCCTCAGCCTACTCTCTCTTCCCTTTGTATTCTGTCCCTCAGCCTGCCACTCTGTCTCTTCCCTTTATATTCTGTCCCTCAGCCTGCAACTCTGTCTCTTCCCTTTATATTCTGTCTCTCAGCCTGCTCTCTCTTCCCTTTGTATTCTGTCCCTCAGCCTGCCACTCTGTCTCTTCCCTTTATATTCTGTCCCTCAGCCTGCCACTCTGTCTCTTCCCTTTATATTCTGTCCCTCAGCCTGCAACTCTGTCTCTTCCCTTTATATTCTGTCCCTCAACCTGCAACTCTGTCTCTTCCCTTTGTATTCTGTCCCTCAGCCTGCAACTCTGTCTCTTCCCTTTATATTCTGTCCCTCAGCCTGCTCTCTCTTCCCTTTATATTCTGTCCCTCAGCCTGCCACTCTGTCTCTTCCCTTTATATTCTGTCCCTCAGCCTGCTCTCTCTTCCCTTTATATTCTGTCCCTCAGCCTACTCTCTCTTCCCTTTGTATTCTGTCCCTCAGCCTGCCACTCTGTCTCTTCCCTTTATATTCTGTCCCTCAGCCTGCAACTCTGTCTCTTCCCTTTATATTCTGTCCCTCAACCTGCAACTCTGTCTCTTCCCTTTATATTCTGTCCCTCAGCCTGCAACTCTGTCTCTTCCCTTTATATTCTGTCCCTCAACCTGCAACTCTGTCTCTTCCCTTTATATTCTGTCCCTCAGCCTGCTCTCTCTTCCCTTTATATTCTGTCCCTCAGCCTGCTCTCTCTTCCCTTTATATTCTGTCCCTCAGCCTGCCACTGTGTCTCTTGCCTTTATATTCTGTCCCCCAGCCTGCCACTGTGTCTCTTGCCTTTGGGACTCTCTCTGGTGGTGATCTCTCTCTCTCTCTCTCTCTCTCTGATGGTGATGTCTCTCTCTCTCTTTCTGATGGTGATGTCTCTCTCTCTCTGATGGTGATGTCTCTCTCTCTCTGATGGTGATGTCTCTCTCTCTGATGGTGAAGTTTCTCTCTCTCTTTGTCTCTCTGATGGTGATGTCTCTCTGTCTCTCTTATGGTGATGTCTCTCTCTCTCTCTCTCTCTGATGGTGATGTCTGTCTCTCTCTCTTTGTCTCTCTAATGGTGAGGTGTCTCTCTTTCTTTGTCTCTCTGATGGTGATGTCTCTCTCTTTCTTTGTCTCTCCGATGGTGATGTCTCTCTCTCTCTTTGTCTCTCTGATGGTGATATCTATCTCTCTCGTTGTCTCTCTGATGTTGATGTCTCTCTCTCTCTCTCAGTCTCTCTGATGGTGATGTCTGTCTCTGTCTCTTTCTCTCTCTCTCTCCCTTTGTCTCTCTGATGGTGATGTCTCTCTCTCTCTTTGTCTCTCTGTTGGTGATGTCTCTCTCTCTCTTTTTCTCTCTGATGGTGATGTCTCTCTCTCTCTCTCTGTCTCTCTGATGGTGATGTCTCTGTCTCTTTGATAGTGATGTCTCTCTCTCTCTGTTTGTCTCTCTGATGGTGATGTCTCTCTCTCTTTGATGGTGATGTCTCTCTCTCTCTGTTTGTCTCTCTGATGGTGATGTCTCTCTCTCTCTCTCTTTCTGTCTCTCTGGTGGTAATGTCTCTCTCTTTGTCTCTCTGATGGTGATGTCATATCATGTACAAATAGTTAAAGTACAAAAGGGAAAATAATAAACATAAATATGGGTTGTATTTACAATGGTGTTTGTTCTTCACTGTTCTTCACTGGTTGCCCTTTTCTTGTGACAACAGGTAACAAATAATGCTGCTGTGTTGGCACACTGTGGTATTTCACCCCATAGAGTTTTCAAAATTTGTCTTGTTTTAAAATTCTATGTGTATCTGTGTAATTTGAGGGAAATATGTGTATCTAATATGGTCATACATTTGGCAGGAGGTTAGGAAGAGCAGCTCAGTGTCCACCTGTCTTCTTTTGAGAGCCAGGTCTGCCTACGGCAGCCTTTCTCAATAGCAGGGCTATGATCACTGAATCTGTACATAGTCAAAGCTTTTGTTATGTTCCTTTTGATGGCATAGAAGGCCCTTCTTGCCTTGTGTCTCAGATCTTTCAAAGCTTTGTGGAAGTTACCTGGGGCTCTGATGTTTATACCAAGGTATGTATAGTTTTTTGTGTGCTCTAGGGCAAAGGTGTTGAGATGGAATTTGTATTTGTGAGTAAAGGCTTTCATCGGAAGAAGAGGAATCGTCAGACCAAAATGTAGCGGGATACGTGTTCATATTTATTTTAAGGAACTGAACACAAAAATAACAAAAGGAAAACCTGAAACAGTCCTGCAAGGTGAAACAAACACTAAACAGAAATACAACTACCCACCTCTAAAAGTGGAAAAACAGGATACCTAAGTATGATTCCCAGTCAGAGACAATGATAGACAGCTGTCCCTGATTGAGAACCATACCCGGCTGAAACATAGAAATACAAAAACCTAGACATACAAACATAGAATGCCACCCAAATCACACCCTGACCAAACAAAAATAGAAACATACAAAGCAATCTATGGTCAGGGCGTGACATTGTTGTCCTGTCGACTGGACCTTTTTTGAAACACCATTATTTTAGTCTTACTGAGATTTACTGTCAGGGCACAGCTCTGGCAGAATCTGTGCAGAAGATCTAGGTGCTGCTGTAGGCCCTCCTTGGTTGGTGACAGAAGCACCAGATCATCAGCAAATAGTAGACATTTGACTTCAAATTCTAGTAGGGTGAGGTCGGTTGCTGCAGACTGTTCTAGTGCCCTCGCCAATTCATTGATATATATATATTGAAGACGGTGGGGCTTATGCTGCATCCCTGTATCACCCCACGTCCCTGTGGAAAGAAAGGCGTGTTTTTTGCCAATTTGAATCGCAGACTTGTTGCTTGTGTACAACAAACAACAAGCTGGGAAGATTGTATCCCCCATATATATAACATTCAATTAGTTGCAAGAATTTAGTATAGTAATTTATATTGAAAAATTCGAAGTTTTGAATCCGGCGTTGTTTTGCGTATCAATTCATAAACCATGTGCCATGGAATGGGTACATCAAAAATCTCTTCAAGGTCCTTTGCGGTTGTTCTGGGATTGATTTGCACTTTTCGCACCAAAGTACGTTCATCTCTAGGAGACAGAACGCGTCTCCTTCCTGAGCGGTGAAATGGCTGTGTGGTTCCATGGTGTTTATTCTTGCGTACTATTGTTTGTACAGATGAACGTGGTACCTTCAGGCATTTGGAAATTGCTCCCAAGGATGAACCAGACTTGTGGAGGTCTTGGCTGATTTCTTTAGATTTTTCCATGATGTCAAGCGAAGAGGCACTGAGTTTGAAGGTAGGTCTTGAAATACATCCACAGGTACACCTCCAATTGACTCAAATTATGTCAAAATTATGTCAAGTAACCAAGTAATCAGAAGCTTCTAAAGCCATGACATACTTTTCCAAGCTGTTTAAAGGCATAGTCAACTTAGTGTATGTAAACTTCTGTCCCATGAATTGTGATACAGTTAATTATAAGTGAAATAATTTGTCTGTAAACAATTGTTGAAAAAAGGACTTGTAGATGTCCTAACCGACAATACATTTGTGGAGTGGTTGAAAAATGAGTTTTAATGACTCCAACCTAAGTGTATGTAAACTTCCGACTTCAACTGTAACACTTCGTGTTGTTGTTTGTTTAGTGTTTTTCAATTTTTCCAGAAGTGGCTTGAGTCTATGGATTCTTCAGTTACATTGAGCCGATTTCTGATGTGCTCTCCCTTCTTTTTCCGTATGTCACGGCTGGCTGAAGGACTGGACCAAGATGCAGCATGGTAAGCGTACATTTTGTCTTTATTAAAAATGACGCAGACAAAACAAAGAACAAAACGTGAAGCTTTGGGCTATGTGCCCTGAACAAAGTCAAAGTTAACTTCCCACAAAACAGGTGGTAGAAAAGGGTACCTAAGTATGATTCTCAATCAGAGACAACTAACGACACCTGCCTCTGATTGAGAACCATACCAGGCCAAACAGAAATACAAAACATAGAAAAAAGGACATAGAATGCCCACCCTAGTCACAGAAACACACTACGGTGTCACACCCTGGCCATAGAGAGGCTTTTTATTCTCTATTTTGGTTAGGCCAGGGTGTGACACCGTAGTGTGTTTCTGTACTGTTTTAGTGACTCACCATAGTGAAGGCGTTTTCTGGGTATCTATGTTTTCAGTTGGACAGGTTTCTCAATTTCTTTCTTAGGTTTTTGCATTCTTCATCAAACCTTTTGTCGTTGTTAATTTTCTTCGGTTTTCTGTTTGAAATGTTTGATTTGATAGGGAAGCTGAGAGGTCAAATATACTGCTTAGATTTTCTACTGCCAAGTTTACACTTTCACTATTACTCTGGAATGTTTTGTCCAGGGAGTTGTCTAAAGGGGATTGAATTTGTTGCTGCCTTCCATCAATAGCGTTTCTTAATATTACTCAGTTCCTTTGGCATTGATGCCTCATGATTGAGTATTGCTCTGTTCAAGTAGACTGTAATTTTGCTGTGATCTGATAGGAGTGTCAGTGGACTGACCGTGAATGCTCTGAGAGACTCTGGGTTCAGGTCAGTGATAAAGTAGTCTACAGTACTATTTCAAGAGATGAGCTATAGGTGAACCTACCATAGGAGTCCCCTCGAAGCCTACCATTGACTATGTACACACCCAGCATGTGACAAAGCTGCAGGAGTTGTGAACCGTTTTTATTGGTTATGTTGTCATAGTTGTGCCTAGGGGGGCATATGGGGGAGGGAATGCTGTCACCTCCAGGCAGGTGTTTGTCACCGTGTGCTGAGGGTGTCAGGTTCTTGTCCGGTTCCGGCATTTAGGTCACAACAGACTAGTACATGTCCCTTTAAATGATTGATTTCCCCCTCCAGGATGGAGAAGCTGTCTTCATTAAAGTACGTGGATTCTAGTGGGGGGATATAGGTAGCACGCAGGAGGACATTTTTCTCTGTCAAGATCATTTCCTTTTGAATTTCTTGCCAAATGTAAAATGTTCCTGTTTTGATTAATTTAATAGAGAGTTAGGTCTGCTCTATACCAAATTAGCATACCCCCTGAGTCCCTTCCCTGTTTCACACCTGGTAGTTTATGGATGGGACTACCAGCTCTCTGTAACCTAGAGGGCAACGAGTGGGACCGTCTCCTCTATAACATGTTTCTTGTAGGATGACAATGTCTGTATTTCTGATTTCTTTGATGAAGTCCAGGTTTTTGCTCTTTAGGCC
Source organism: Oncorhynchus kisutch (assembly GCF_002021735.2). NCBI lineage: Eukaryota > Metazoa > Chordata > Actinopteri > Salmoniformes > Salmonidae > Oncorhynchus > Oncorhynchus kisutch. The sequence continues at coordinate 30,866,551 of NC_034182.2, forward strand.
AAAGGCAGATGACCTCAGGTCTTGGATATTCTAGGATGAGATAGTGAAGGCTTTGTGTTCCATAAAGTGTCCAATGTGGTTGGTCTTGTGGTTTGGCCTCAGCCCATTAAGTGTGAGCAGAGCCTGCTGAGCATCTGGTACATGCCATTGGCTTGGGCTAGTGTAATAGTGGGGGTTGGGCCTGTTTGCCTGCTCACGGCCTGGCCGTATGTGTGGCTTCCATGTTGAAGCCCTCTTTGCGGGAGTGATCTGAGGGGGTCTAAATGGGGCGTGGGCATGGTTGACTTGGGGGGGTGTTGAGTGGTTGGAGTGTGGATGTGGATGGTGGTGTTGTGATCTGGATGTAGGTCCTCTCGGAGTGGGTCCTCTATGTGTAGATCCGGAGGAGGTGTTCCGCAGGTCTTGCTGGTCTGGTCTGGGTGGGGCGTCTATTGATCTGTTGCTCCTGTGTGAAGTGTCCTTTGTCCTTTAGAATCCGGACGAAGGTGGGCACTGCTGCCTTGTATAGGTGGACCTAGTCATAAAGAATGTTCAAGTCCATGGTGGAGTGGTGGGCCAGGTAAACATTTGATTTTGAGGCACAGTCTTGGGAAATACTTGCATTTACCTGCTGTATGGTAGCAGGGTGGAAGTCCTTTTGTGGTGGCAAGGTGGAGACAACCACTTGTGTGTTGGGGAAAGTAGAAGAAGCTTTTTCAATCACTCCCTTGAGTGCTGTGGCCAACCTTTCCTGCTGTGCTCTCAGATCTTTTGTGCCTGTGTGTATTATTATGTGGCTAGGTGACCCTAGTTGGTCCTCAGACAGAAGGTCTAGGGTGCGCTGGGTGTTGGGACATCAGAGTTTAGGCACTCTGTGTTTGAGAAAAAGTTATTTTTCTTGTATATATGTTTTCCGTTTGAGTCCATAAGTAGTACAATCTGTGTATTGTGTATGTCCTCAGTGGGTGTGGGGGGTTGTCAGGAGGGCTATCATCGTGGCTGACAGGCGGGGTGCTCAGAGGGAGTGGGATTCCCTGGGCTTGGGGTTCTTCATTTGCCTGTCCCGCTGTGATGTCGACGTGGTCAGGGTCTGGGGTGGACTGTTCTGCTGTGGCGTTAAGACCTTTGTCGGGAGCTGAGGAGGGCTGTTCTGCTGGCTTCTCTGCGGGGGTGGCCACCTCTCTAGTGGGTCTTTCTCTGTCACTAGCCTTCCCCCCCACCCTCCCCTCCAGAAGTCTGATCCTCTCCTCTAGTGCTCTGTTCTTCTCCTGCTCCTGCTCTTTCTCCTGTAGATGTTGTCTCACTACAGTCCAGAGTGCAGATATGTCTCTCTCCACCTCCAGCTCTCCGGGTCTAGTTAAGAGAGTGTTATTGTGCTGGACTGTTGTCTCGGTCTGTGCTGACTGGAGTGTAATCACCTGCTGTTCCAGCTCCACCTGCCTTACCTCCAGCTGGGTGAATGTATCCCTTATTTCAATGAGGGAGTAGTACTCTGTGCTGAGAGGTGAGGGGTTGCTCGTCTGTGGGGTTGTGTAATGAAGAGGTCTGGTCTGACCCACTCGGGGTGGGGTTATCTTTCTCATGGGAGAGCTTCTCCTGCTGAGCTATTTCTTTGATTAGGTGAAAGTCCAGCTGAAACTGTTTGCGGTTGCCCTGTACCAGTACTGTTCCAGACTTATGGAGATTGATATTAGCTGACTCAGAGTCCTCGTTGTCTAGTATCCTGAGTTCACACCCATCGGTAGCACCCCCCCTATTAACAGAGGGGTAATGTGTTAATATAGCACTGTGCCATGCCAGGGGATGGTCTGTGTGGAAGATAAGGTTGCTTTACGTTCCCATTTTTAAAAAAGTGTCTCTTGATATTCCATAAGGAGCTTCATTTGTACTTTTTCCGTGTCTTATTATTCTTTACATACAAAAGGTACTGTATTTGAATGACCTCTAAACAGCTGGAAGATGCTTCTAAGGCCTCTCCATTTGGTTGGAGTCTCCTGCCATTGCTAACTGAAGTTGTATCTCTTTGTCCTAGCAAGCTTGGTAGCCGTAGCATTTAGTCCTTATAAAGTCAAATATATCATTGTAATGTATTGTTCTTCTTGGCTTTTGGAAGTAAAAAGACTTCAGACTAAGCATTAATCACTCCGTTCCAGGTTGGATGGTGTTGTCCTTGGGTGTAGGAAGCATTCCATGTAATTCCATCCAAAATCAGGTTGTATGTTTGGAGTGTACAAGTCTGTTAGACCTGGTGTGAAGGTTGTGTTGTTTAGGGTAGCATCCTGTATATATCCCTGCCATATTTTTTCTCTCTCTCTCTCTCTCTCTCTCTCTCTCTCTCTCTCTCTCGTGGGAAAACAGCATGGAGGAAGAGGGAGAAGTCTAACCTTGCCCTGGGTGGGGCCTTCACACCAGGGTTGAGGCCTGGGGGTGGCCATAGGCTGATCAGAGCCAAGGTGATGAGAGGGGAAATGGACGTGTATGATATGCATAGTACTTACACTGCATAATCCATACTGTACAGACAGGCATTGACGTATGGTGAAAATGTATGCACACACGCAGATGCACTCACACAGGCACGTGTGCACACAGACACAGACACAGACACGCACACACACACACACACTGCCTCCGTCGGGTGTAGCTGAAAACAGCAGAAGAACAGGAACGTCTTCATAGGAACGAATCGACCAGGATCCGGGAGGGAAAAGCATTATTAAACGGAGTGTCACAATGGGAGCTGCTTGACCCTGTCACCCCTTTCAACCTGGGGCACCTTTACTGTTGCCATATCATGGGAATAGCCTGGTGCTACGGCATCTCTCACTGCCACACCTAAGAGCGTTGTGGGACTTGAGTGGGTGTCATTGTTCATGACAGACCTAGGTGCCTCATTAAGAGCCTATTCAGGTCCCCATAGCCCCAGGACAGATGAAAGGGTCAAAAAGCTCTCTAAGCGACAGATCTTTCGAAATGGACCAGGAGTCACTTCAGTCTCTTATGGTTGTCATATCCATTATAAAGCCTCGTCCCTGAGCTCTTCGACAAGGGGCATGGGAGGAGTAACCAGGACAGGAAGCTGAGAGGAAGAAGAAGGAAGAAGAAGAAAGAAGAAAGAAGAAAGAAGAAAGAAGAAAGAAGAAAGAAGAAAGAAAGAAGAAGAAGGAAGAAGAAGAAGAAGAAGAAGAAAGAAGGAAGAAGAAGAAGAAAGAAGAAGAAAGAAGAAGAAAGAAGAAGAAGAAAGAAGGAAGAAGAAGAAGAAAGAAGGAAGAAGAAGAAGAAGAAGAAAGAAGAAGAAAGAAGAAGAAGAAGAAGAAAGAAGAAGAAGAAAGAAAGAAGAAGAAAGAAGAAAGAAGCAGAAGAAGAAAGAAGAAGAAGAAAGAAGGAAGAAGAAGAAGAAAGAAGAAGAAGAAGAAGAAAGAAGAAGAAAGAAGAAGAAGAAGAAAGAAGAAGAAGAAAGAAAGAAGAAGAAAGAAGAAGAAGAAAGAAGGAAGAAGAAAAAGAAAGAAGAAGGAAGAAGAAGAAGAAAGAAGGAAGAAGAACAAGAAAGAAGAAGAACAAGAAAGAAGAAGAAGGAAGAAGAAGAAGAAAGAAGGAAGAAGAAGAAGAAAGAAGAAGAACAAGAAAGAAGAACAAGAAAGAAAGAAGAAAGAAGAAGAGGAAAGAAGAAGAAGGAAGAAGAAGAAGAAAGAAGAAGAAGAAGAAGAAAGAAGAAGAAAGAAGCAGAAAGAAGAAGGAAGAAGAAGAAGAAGGAAGAAGAAGAAGAAGGAAGAAGAAGAAGAAGGAAGGAAGAAGAAAGAAGGAAGAAGAAATAAGGAAGAAGAAGAAAGAAGGAAGAAGAAGAAAGAAGAAAGAAGGAAGAAGAAAGAAGGAAGAAGAAAGAAGGAAGAAGAAGAAAGAAGAAAGAAGGAAGAAGAAGAAAGAAGAAGAAAGAAGAAGAAAGAAGAAGAAAGAAGAAGAAGAAAGAAGAAGAAGAAAGAAGGAAGAAGAAAGAAGGAAGAAGAAAAAAGAAGGAAGAAGAAGAAGAAGAAGAAGAAGAAGAAAGAAGGAAGAAGAAGAAAGAAGAAGAAGAAGAAGAAAGAAGAAGAAGAAAGAAGAAGAAGAAGGAGGATGAGGAGTTGTTTAAGTAACTGTCAGCTCGCCACTCAGAGACGGTGCTCAAGTCCACCATAAACTCACTCGGCCAGTCCAGTCTGGAGATCTCTCGACAAACATCTATCAGCAGAGACAGGCCATTTCCGCTGGGCCGTCACCTTGCGCTGGCGTGGTGGTGACCTGTCAATCTTATCTGGACGTCACGGCCCCTCGGCCCCCTGTGCATCTAGGGTCCTACTCAGAGTTTACCACCCCCCCTGAGCCACCTCCCTCCTAGTCTCATCATGCCCACATCAATCAGGTCTGATGGCTTCTGCTTGGGAGTTGTTTTTTTATTTGGTGGGGGGGTTCTGTTGTGCTGTGTGTGACCACTAACTGGAGGACTGGAGGGCAGAGGTGTTTGTGTCTTAATCTGAGCTAAACACTCTATGTTAATTTAACTGAAATAAAAGTATCAGACAAGTAGCACAGTTACAATAGTCTCTCCTTGACATTTTAAGCAATTATCCTTTGGTTCAAAAGTACAACAAGCTAACGCGATCCACCAGGTTAGAAGTCATGGACGAGCCATGGACACAACAGTAGCGAGTTGATTAGTATTGGCGAGAGGATTGAGAGCTTGTTTACGCATCACCTTGCAAGGTGTCGCAGGACTGTTTGTAAGCAACACAAATAAATTAACTCATTAAATATGCAAAGAAAAGTAGTAGGTCACTGTCAAACACAACAGGAAACACAAGTAGGATGACAACGTGAACCCTTTAATAAAATACACAAATAAACAACTAATTAAACAATGCATCAATGCTACACTATATATACACACACAAAAGTATGTGGACAACCATTCAAATGAGTGGTTTGAAAAAAAGTGTATAAAATCAAGCACACAGCCATGCAATTTCCATAGACAAACACTGGCAGTAGAATGGCCCGTACTGAAAAGCTCAGTGACTTTCAACTTGCCACTTTCATAGGATGTCACTTTTCCAACAAGTCAGTTCGTCAAATTTCTGCACTGCTAGAGCTGCCCCGGTCAACCATAAGTGGTGTTTGTTGTGAAGTGAAAACGTCTAGGAGCGGCTCAACTGCGAAGTGATAGACCACAGAAGCTCACAGAATGGGCCCGCCAAGTGCTGAATCGTCTAAAAATCTTCTGTCCTCGGTTGCAACACTCACTCCCGAGTTCCAAACGTCCTCTGGAAGCAACATCAGCACAAGAACTGTTCGCCGGGAGCTTCATGAAATGGGTTTCCATGGCCGAGCAGCCACACACAAGCCTAAGATCACCAAGCGCAAATGCCAAGCGTCTGCTGGAGTGGTGTAAAGCTCGCCAACCATTGAAACGCATTCTCTGGAATGATGAGTCACGCTTTAACATCTGGCAGGCCAACTGAAAAATCTAGGTTTGGCAGATGCTGGGAGAATGCTACCTGCCTGAATGCAACTGTAAAGTTTGGTGGAGGAGGAATAATGGTCTGGGGGTGTTTTTCATTGTGGGGCTAGGCCCCTTACTTCCAGTGAAGGGAAATCTTAACACTATAGCATACAATGACATTCGTGATGATTCTGTGCTTCCAACTTTGTGGCAACAGTTTGTGGAAGGCCCTTTCCTGTTTCAGCAATACAATGCCCCCCGTGCACAAAGTGAAGTCCAGACATAAATGGTTTGTTGAGATCGGTGTGTGCAGGCCAGAACTTGACTGGCCTGCACAGAGCCCTGACCTCAACCCCATCGAATGCCTTGAATTGGAACGCAGTCTGCGAGCCAGGCCTAATCGCCTAACATCACTTATGCTCTCGTGGCTGAATGGAAGCAAGTCTCCGCAGCAATGTTCCAAAATCTACTGGAAAGCCTTCCCAGAAGAGTGGAGGCTGTTATAGCAGCAAAGGGAGGACCAACTCCATATTAATGCCCATGATTTTGGAATTTGATTTTTGACGAGCATGTGTCCACATACTTTTGGTCATGTAGTGTACCATTAAAAGGTACAAAGACAACGAAACGGTTAATTCAAATAAAGAGATGACAGCTACACATGTCAAGATCCACCGCCACAGTTCACATACAGGGGGCGGCCATTTTGACTGAACATAAATGTTCCAGATTGTGCCTTTAAAAAGGTTGGACTTGGCAGGATCTGAGCAGCCATTTTGTTATGCTATGTAACCTGGAAGTGTTCTGCTTTCCAAAATCCACTGATGAGTCTCTACTTTGGAAATAACCTGCAAATAAAACCCATCAAGACAAGGTGATTATTTCAAACTAAGGCTGCAAAGGCTCCCAATGGCATTTCCCTCTGCTTGAGCCAGCCAGACATTCAAGGTGTAGGTTTTTTTGCTGCTACCTGGTGCTCCCTAATGTTGAACCAAATGAGATAGAAAAGTCGAGTGCTATGTGTCTGTCTGTCAGACTTTATGTGTGTGTGGTGTGTTTGTGTGTGTGCGCATGTACGTGCACACGTGGAGCGATTTGGATGAGGGGCTGGCCTTTCCAGGTCAACACATCCCCCTGCGTTATAACATAATATAGCATGGGTAGGGCTATTAGCATTAGAAAGGTCACTTTGAAAAGTGGAAATCAAATATGGGATTCGGAGGTGCCATTGAGCCAACAGGCCTATTAGTATTCATGCAGTGCGAATGAATGAAAAATAGGAGCCCTACAGGCCATAGTATTAAACTCAATAAGCGTTGATTTGCCCAACCTCCAACTCCCCTGTTTTTCCACCTACAATTTCTCCCCCTTAATATGAAATATTAAGGGGTATTTTGGGGGGGGGATTAAAGCCACGGGGCTGTCAGAATCAGAGTTCTCACGTGGCTGACACTTATGCCACCTACCGTTGGTAGGATTAATGATTGTCTGGAGCTAGCATGACTAGCCATATTTTCAGAATTGCTATCAAATCAAATATTATTGGTCACATGCACCAAATACAACAGGTGAAATGCTTACTTTTACAAGCCCTTAACCAACAATGCTGTTTCAGAAACAGAGTTAAAAAAATATTTACTAAATAACTGAAATAAAAAAAATCTAAAAATAACACAAAATAACAATAACATCATCACCACTACCTCAGCAGGCAGAACTGATTAGAGTGACTTTTCGACTTTATACTGGTTGTAAAAGTAAAAATACGTAAACTGTAAAAAAAAAAGAATCAACTGGTAGTAACATAACATGTGTACGGGTAACAGGCCCTAAATATTTGTAGTTTTTTCTTTTGACTGATGCAGGGACTTCTGGGAGAAGGAGTTCTTATGAGGTTGAGTCACTGAACACTGTTCCCCACCAGCTCCCCTCCCTACCTCCCGCTCCTGCCCCATCTGTCAGCCAGTAACCTGCTTGAGTTCACCATGCCGTTAGCGCACCTGTGCCTGCCTCCTAAAATAAAGCTGTCTGACACACACACACGCACACACACACGCACAAACTCTCAAACGCACTATGCTGTCATATACGCACACTATGATGTTGTACACACATTCACACACACAGCGGCAGGTAGCCTAGTGGTTAGAGAGTTGGGCCAGTAACCAGAAAGGTGGCTGGTTTGAATACCCGACCCAACAAGGTGAAATATCTGTTGATGTGCCCTTGAGTAAGGCACTTAACCCTCATTTGCTCCAGTGGCGTCGTACTACTATGGCTGACCTGTTTGTGACAAACATATATTTTATTATCTACTCAGACACACACACACACACTTCCAGGCTGTTGGCGTTTTGCGAGGTGGATGGGAACACACAGCGTCTCTCGTTCTCTGTCCCTCTCTTGCTCACACATGCACAGTGACGTAAAGAGGACAAAATGAATGGCTTAGGGCCACGCTCCCACAGTTCCATTACCTCAGATGAGGCACTTCTGTGTCCACACACACGACTGTCACATACACAAGCGTATGCAGACAGACAAATCTACACCACACACACACGCACGCACGCACACACCATTGAGTAGCAAAGGTGTTCACTCTGCCCTCTCCTCATTGGGTTTAAAGTATGGCTGGGGACCACACTGTCCTGTCCCCTCCTATCCCCAGATAGACACGCACCATCGCTCTCGTCTGATAGGGGACAACATGGCAGCCCTCCCCCCGCCCACCCTGTGACGCTCCCCAACACCTTGAGCCATCTGTTTACCAACACGCAGTATGAGTCCCAAATGACACTCTATTCCCTACATAGTGCACTACTTTTGACCAAAACCCCTCTGGTCAAAAGTAGTGCACGATGAAGGGAATAGCGTGTCATTTGGGATGCAGTCTCAGTCACATTGTTTCCATATTTCCCGGCTAACTTTGTTCATTCGGATGTTACCAGGTGCTGTCAATTCAAGGTTGGCGATGTTTGTTCTGTTTTGGGTTGAAATATGCCCCTGAATGCTTCAATAGAGGGTTTCCATATATTATTGTAAGTACTAGAGTGTTCCTACAATCCATATCCCAGAATGAGTTGTGTCATCTGCACACTCGTTACATTGTTACATGGCAGTAGTCCATTGAGTGACACCAGGGAATGTGATCAGTTCAATCTTTTGATTTAAGATGTGAACATTCACTCTGTTAAATAACCACTTGCTTGCGCAGGGACAAAAAAAAATCTACGAAAGTGACAAACTGTTGAGGCAAATATAGTACTTCTAATTCGAATGATAAAACGATACAACCAACCACCCAGAAAAGCTTTCTCAAAAGACAACCACCACTTCTCTGCTCCGACGACTATGTCACGAGAAGCGACACTCCGGTGCTTCAGAGAGCAAAGTGTTGATTTTTTTCATAGCCACCGCCTGCTTTCTCAAACGTAGCGAGAAAAAAGGGCACTATTAGTCAGCATTAGTCATAAATGAATCATTTATTCCGATTTGAAATTTAGATGAGGCTGCCGCCGAATTCCCACGCGAGGCCTCGGCACAACAAAAAAGCCTGTCTGCCGAGAAGATATATGTTTAAGTAATGCTACTGGAAACCCCACGCCGCTGAGTGATAATACTAAGCCGTGTTGCAACCCCCCCTTGGTAAGACACGTACATTTGAAGCTATCAAAAATATCGGTCCCCACCATGCCTTCCCCGCCTTTCTGTTTTGGCTGTGCTGGTAGCAGCACTTGAAAAGGATTCCCATGAGGAAAACAAGCAATGGTTACTTTTTCTAAATGGGAGGTTTGGTGGGTAGGCTGGGCTGGGCTGAGTTTTAACAATGTTGCCAGCTTTAGGAGATTGGGGGAACAACACTAACGGTACCCCTCCCAAACACCGTCAACACATGGTCAGTAGACATCGTCATTTCCATATCCGTTTTGTTTACCTACACCATGATGTAACTGCTCATCATATACCCATTTATTTCTGAGGAATACGATCTCGAAACACCTTAGCACTGCCTAACCATATCATTACCCAAAACATGTCTACAGCCTTCAGCGTACTCTGACAGGCGTTAGAACATATTTACTACAGTGTTGCGGCGGAATACTGCTGAATAAAGCCACGGACTCGGGTCTGTTTGCCACGTGCATGTTCAACGGCTGCAGGACGTCCTCTCAACAAGACAGAAATCCCACTGCTGCCACCATCTGTCAGCCAATAGCTCTCTGACGGGGCAAAACAGGTTTGAGGCAACTTGATAGGACACTTGCGGAAAGAAACGGCAAGGATATGACCTTCCTACAGTAGGTTACACTTATGAACCATGTTGATCCCTTTCTAGTGAATAAGATGGATAAGGAGAGGTAACGGAGCTTTGAAAACGAGACTTCTGCTGTCTCGGGTGTCCTTCGAGTGGATAGACGGGCTAGACGTTCTCCCCCCTCCTCTTTTCCCTCTGTGCATTGCTTTTTTACGATTTAATAACAACCTCCATTTTGTACCCAAAAGGGATTTGTGGGGTTATCACCCAACTTCTCCTTCCCCGCCGTTGTCATCTCTCCCCTCAGTCTGTCGTGAAGCAATGCGAATCTCTAAAGAATTATTCCACATTATTTTATATTCCAGCCTCTCCCCATGGCATTCTCTATCTACATTGTGTAGTTACGTCCTGATTGATATTCTGCTGGTCAACACAAAGGCCAATTGACCTTTTTCACAGTGACGAGTGGGCACTCTGTGATTGTTCTAGACACTGGCTGACAGTTTAACAAAGCATGGTGAAAAGGCTCAATTTGGAAGGAGTTTTTTCCCCTTTATTTCTTTCAGCTAATTGGACCTCTGGTTGTTTGGCTGGAGAGAATCCTAGCACATTTGTATGGCCTTCCATCGACTTGAAGAGACACGCTCCAGGAATTTGGGTTTGGATTGCCATGGGTCAAGATCCCCTGTCAACGTTTGTGAGGTTGTGGGGTGACAATGTATTCCCGATTAGCTACAGTATCATCACTTTTTGTTTTTTATCTCCTAAAACATTGTCTTTGATTAAATATTTGAAAGTCATAACTGAAATGAAAGTTAAAAGAAACTCAATCTCAAAAGTAGTTCTACCCAAGACAATATTTTAATTAGGGTCAATCCATTTGAATTCAATCCCTTCTTGACAGCATCCCTTTTGATTTAAACAAAAACATTCCATACACATTTCCCCATGCAAGAAGGGGTCAGAAAGAGACTTGTTGGACCTGAATGCAAAAACATTCAGGAGATAAAGGTTCTGTGTTGACCCATTTTGAATACCCATCATACCAGGGAACATCCATTGCTTCATTACCAGAAAATAGAAAATGGTTTAGTTTGATGTAAAAGCTAACAACCGTGTTATTGTCAAACAACTTTTGTTATTTCTTGAAAAAAAATGTCATTTTTAAACCTAATGCAAATTATAAAGAAAACTCAAATTTTTAGCTTAGACCCTATTTCACATCACAACACCACCGCAAGGGGTGTTTTGCCCCTGCAATTACGACCACAAAAATGACCATCAGCCCACCAACCGTCGAATGTTGTTACGCTCCTCGTTTGGAGAATGACCGGACCAAGGTGCAGCGTGGTAGGCGTACATTTTCTTTATTAATGTTCCACCAACAACCAATAAACAACACAACAAACGTAAAGCTTCGTAGTGCTAAACCTGCAAAAAACAAATACAAAAAAAACAGGATCCCACAGTTCTGTAAGGCTAAGAAACTATACAGAAAACAGGATCCCACAGTTCTGTAAGGCTAAGAAACTATACAGAAAACAGGATCCCACAGTTCTGTAAGGCTAAGAAACTATACAGAAAACAGGATCCCACAGTTCTGTAAGGCTAAGAAACTATACAGAAAACAGGATCCCACAGTTCTGTAAGGCTAAGAAACTATACAGAAAACAGGATCCCACAGTTCTGTAAGGCTAAGAAACTATACAGAAAACAGGATCCCACAGTTCTGTAAGGCTAGAAACTATACAGAAAACAGGATCCCACAGTTCTGTAAGGCTAAGAAACTATACAGAAAACAGGATCCCACAGTTCTGTAAGGCTAAGAAACTATACAGAAAACAGGATCCCACAGTTCTGTAAGGCTAAGAAACTATACAGAAAACAGGATCCCACAGTTCTGTAAGGCTAAGAAACTATACAGAAAACAGGATCCCACAGTTCTGTAAGGCTAAGAAACTATACAGAAAACAGGATCCCACAGTTCTGTAAGGCTAAGAAACTATACAGAAAACAGGATCCCACAGTTCTGTAAGGCTAAGAAACTATACAGAAAACAGGATCCCACAGTTCTGTAAGGCTAAGAAACTATACAGAAAACAGGATCCCACAGTTCTGTAAGGCTAAGAAACTATACAGAAAACAGGATCCCACAGTTCTGTAGGGCTAAGAAACTATACAGAAAACAGGATCCCACAGTTCTGTAAGGCTAAGAAACTATACAGAAAACAGGATCCCACAGTTCTGTAAGGCTAAGAAACTATACAGAAAACAGGATCCCACAGTTCTGTAAGGCTAAGAAACTATACAGAAAACAGGATCCCACAGTTCTGTAAGGCTAAGAAACTATACAGAAAACAGGATCCCACAGTTCTGTAAGGCTAAGAAACTATACAGAAAACAGGATCCCACAGTTCTGTAAGGCTAAGAAACTATACAGAAAACAGGATCCCACAGTTCTGTAAGGCTAAGAAACTATACAGAAAACAGGATCCCACAGTTCTGTAAGGCTAAGAAACTATACAGAAAACAGGATCCCACAGTTCTGTAAGGCTAAGAAACTATACAGAAAACAGGATCCCACAGTTCTGTAAGGCTAAGAAACTATACAGAAAACAGGATCCCACAGTTCTGTAAGGCTAAGAAACTATACAGAAAACAGGATCCCACAGTTCTGTAAGGCTAAGAAACTATACAGAAAACAGGATCCCACAGTTCTGTAAGGCTAAGAAACTATACAGAAAACAGGATCCCACAGTTCTGTAAGGCTAAGAAACTATACAGAAAACAGGATCCCACAGTTCTGTAAGGCTAAGAAACTATACAGAAAACAGGATCCCACAGTTCTGTAAGGCTAAGAAACTATACAGAAAACAGGATCCCACAGTTCTGTAAGGCTAAGAAACTATACAGAAAACAGGATCCCACAGTTCTGTAGGGCTAAGAAACTATACAGAAAACAGGATCCCACAGTTCTGTAAGGCTAAGAAACTATACAGAAAACAGGATCCCACAGTTCTGTAAGGCTAAGAAACTATACAGAAAACAGGATCCCACAGTTCTGTAAGGCTAAGAAACTATACAGAAAACAGGATCCCACAGTTCTGTAAGGCTAAGAAACTATACAGAAAACAGGATCCCACAGTTCTGTAAGGCTAAGAAACTATACAGAAAACAGGATCCCACAGTTCTGTAAGGCTAAGAAACTATACAGAAAACAGGATCCCACAGTTCTGTAAGGCTAAGAAACTATACAGAAAACAGGATCCCACAGTTCTGTAAGGCTAAGAAACTATACAGAAAACAGGATCCCACAGTTCTGTAAGGCTAAGAAACTATACAGAAAACAGGATCCCACAGTTCTGTAAGGCTAAGAAACTATACAGAAAACAGGATCCCACAGTTCTGTAGGGCTAAGAAACTATACAGAAAACAGGATCCCACAGTTCTGTAAGGCTAAGAAACTATACAGAAAACAGGATCCCACAGTTCTGTAAGGCTAAGAAACTATACAGAAAACAGGATCCCACAGTTCTGTAAGGCTAAGAAACTATACAGAAAACAGGATCCCACAGTTCTGTAAGGCTAAGAAACTATACAGAAAACAGGATCCCACAGTTCTGTAAGGCTAAGAAACTATACAGAAAACAGGATCCCACAGTTCTGTAAGGCTAAGAAACTATACAGAAAACAGGATCCCACAGTTCTGTAAGGCTAAGAAACTATACAGAAAACAGGATCCCACAGTTCTGTAAGGCTAAGAAACTATACAGAAAACAGGATCCCACAGTTCTGTAAGGCTAAGAAACTATACAGAAAACAGGATCCCACAGTTCTGTAAGGCTAAGAAACTATACAGAAAACAGGATCCCACAGTTCTGTAAGGCTAAGAAACTATACAGAAAACAGGATCCCACAGTTCTGTAAGGCTAAGAAACTATACAGAAAACAGGATCCCACAGTTCTGTAAGGCTTGTGTGATCCCCAATCAGAGACAACGATAGACAGCTGCCTCTGATAGGGAAACACACACGGCCAAAAACAAAGAAATAGAAAACATAGACTTTCCCACCCAAGTCACACCCTGACCTAACCAAACATAGAAAATAATAAGGAACTCTTAAGGTCAGGGTGTGACAGTACCCCCCCCCCCCCCCTCAAAAGGTGCGGACTCCGGCCGCAAACCTGAACATATAGGGGAGGGTCCGGGTGGGCATCTACTATCGGTGGAGGCTCCGGTGCGAGACGCAGGCCCAGTGGCTCCCCCCACTTCGGTGGCGCCTCTGGTGCAGGGATTGCCAAGGCCTCCGAACCGATCATCACTGGAGGCTTCGTGCCATGGATCATCACTGGAGGCTTCGGGCCATGAATCATCACTGGAGGCTTCGTACGTGGAGCCGGAACAGGTCTCACCGGACTGAGGAGACATACTGGAAGCCTGGTACGTGGAGCTGCCACAACGCGTCCTGGCTGGATACCCACTTTAGCTCGGTGAGTTTGGAGAGCTGGCACAGGACAAACTGGAGGCATAGTGCGTAGAGCCGGCGCAGGATATACTAGGCCGTGGAGGCGCACTGGAGGTCTGGAGCTTAGAGATGGCACAACACGTCCTGGCTGAATCTCCCCTGTAGCATGGCAAGTGCGGGGAACTGGAACAGGCCCCACTGGGTTGTGCTGGCGAACTGGGGATACCGTGCGTAGAGCTGGTATCCTGGGCCGAGGAGACGCACAGGAGACCAGGAGCGCTGAGCCGGGAAACAATCCGTCCTGGCTGAATGCCCACTCTAGCACGGCAACTGCAGGGAGCTTGCACAGAGCGCACCGAGCTGTGGATGCGTACTGAAGGTACAGTGTTCAGAACCGGAAAACGTGGCACTTGAACCGTGACCAACTCCTCATTGTATTTACAGGGAGTTGGTTCTCGTTCACCCCTTAGTTCTGTTCGTTCTGCTCGCCAACCCGTGTGAGGCTGCCTCTCTTGCTTCCGTCCTTGCCGTGACTCCTGGTATCGCCGCCATTCCTCACTCGGTACCTCCGCCTGCTTCCATGGCAGTGTCTTGTCCCCTGCCATTACCTCCTCCCAGGTCCAGGATGTCCTCCACTCCCTTTTCTCCCGGGCCTGGGATACCTGCTCCTCCTGGCCACGCTGCTTGGTCCTTTGGTGATGGGATCTTCTGTTACGTTCACTGTCTTCAAACTCCCTGTCATAAATGAGCCATGGCGCAGCGTGCATGTAATTCCACATCTTTAATAAAGTGAAACTTTCACAAACACACACAGAAAATGAATAATTACCCACCACATTAGGTGGGAAAAAGGCAGCCTGAGTATGATTCCCAATCAGAGACATTATCCCAGAAATGATAATAAACTGTTTGACAACCCTGTTTGTAAGTTTTTAAATGTTATTGATCTCAACCGTTTATCTTTCCCAGCGATGAAGACATGTCTCATGGTATGGTAAAATTGGAGCAACTTTATCTCTTGGATGTTCTGCCATTCAGGTCCAAAGAGTCACTTTGATCACTTCGACAATGGGCCAATGTGTATGGAAGGTTTCATTCAAATCAAAAGGGGTGCTGTCAAAAAGTGATTGAATTCAAATGGATTTACCCAAGAGACACTAGGACTATGTACAGGATCATCCACTTCTGTCTGGTGTGCGTCAGATTTGGAATCAATTGGAATTGAAGGCAGTCAATTTAAAATGTTAAAATTCAGAAATGTTCAAACTTTAGAAATAAATAGCTTCTACTTTTCAGTTTATTGAGAACTTATTGAAAATAAATGCACTTTTTTAGATTACTGAATTGTAATTTCAGTTTACTTCGTCAATTGACTGCCTTCAATTCGAAATGAACACAACCCTGGTGT
The DNA here is from genome assembly GCF_002021735.2 of Oncorhynchus kisutch. Taxonomy (NCBI): domain Eukaryota; kingdom Metazoa; phylum Chordata; class Actinopteri; order Salmoniformes; family Salmonidae; genus Oncorhynchus; species Oncorhynchus kisutch. The sequence goes on from NC_034182.2 coordinate 30,882,135, forward strand.
ACAGGACTGTTGCTGAAGAGATTCTGCTACTGTAAAAACTCTGTCTGGGCAATCCCTAACCTCCTCAACCCTCTCTCTGTCAATCAATAGTGTTTCTCATCCAGCGGGTTGAGATATCATTAATAATGACTGACACGATGCTATAGTGGTAATAAACTTGGGGAATCTGCTCTGCAATGTATAGAAATGGCACATGGACAGTGTGTTACACACACGACAGCTCGTGATGGATAAGCCTAGGTAAATGGGTTTGGACTCATCCCCATAGAAGAGACTCCTGCCTTTGGATAGCCTTCCCCCTTTTGAGTTGTGGTGTGTGAATATAGGGGGCTGTGTGACCTGCGATTGCTCAGGGAAATTTAGCTATAGGCACAGGTAGCCAAGTGGTTAGAGGGTTGGACTAGTAACCCGAAAGGTTGCAAGATTGAATCCCTGAGCTGACAAGGTACAAATAGTTCTGCCTCCAAACAAGGCAGTTAACCCACTGTTCCTAGGCCGTCATTGAAAATAAGAATTTTTCTAAACTGACATGCCTAGTTAAATAAAGGTCAAATTAAAAATAAATAAAAAACCATGGATGTGTGGTTTTAAAACATGGGGGATGGTGGGCTTTAGGTGCTGCTAAGACGGAGTCTGTGGACAAACATGGCGATTTTCTGAGTGAGAGAACCCGACTTGGGTTCAAATACTATTTGCTGTCTTTCAAATACTTTTACAAATGTTATTGAGCCTGCCCAATAGCGGCGGATGGGTGGGGTTTTGGAACTATTTTGGAACTATTCCATTGCGCCTGGCAAGCTCAATCAAGCGCAGCTAATGTATTCGAAGGAAAACAAATACAATTTGAACACAGGCCTGGTGTACCTGAGCTGGGGATGAACGAGAATGTACTGGGTAAATAGGTGCTAACTGGGGCAAGTTAAGGCAATTGTCATTCCCTCTCCTTCTATTGACTATAAGTGCTATTCCATCTCCACAAGACGTAGACAAATGTGAACCCGGGTAGAGCGCTAAAAAGGCCAAACTTCTTCAGCCGTTTCAGGAGCCAAAGAGTTGAATTACATGATTGATTTCGAGAGATGATGACTTGTCATCTCAGACTGAGAGGAGGGAGGAAGGGAGGGAGAAAGAGTCGAGCAAAGATGAGATATTTTTCTTCTCCTAACTGACAAGCCTGAAATACAGTCTATACTGGTTAAGCAAAAGGAATACATTAGAAAAATTCCCATTATTTCCCTTTCAGCCATGAAAATCAATTCTGAAGTGATTGCATTCAGGGACAAGAGAGAGAGAGAAAAGAGTTGATGTGCCTTTGGCTGGTCAAATGGATAGAAACAAGTATTTTTTCTCTTCATGTTTCCCAGTCCCGAGAGAACTGCCTGAGATAGGAATGACAAACTAAATATTTCTGTTCTTCTCCCGTCATCTTCCAACGTGTACCTTTCGTTGAATCACAAGCCCTGCATTTGCTCATCTCAACTCATCTAACGCGTTTCTCCACTGCTGTAATAAAGACCCAGAGAGTATTGTAGGTGTTCAATGTGTTGAGCGTTTACATAGTAAAGACCCAGAGAGTATTGTAGGTGTTCAATGTGTTGAGCGTTTACATAGTAAAGAACCAGAGAGTATTGTAGATGTTCAAGGTATTGAGGGTTTACGTAGTAAAGACCCAGAGTATTGTAGGTGTTCAAGGTGTTGAGGGTTTACATAGTAAAGACCCAGAGAGTATTGTAAGTGTTCAATGTGTTGAGCGTTTACATAGTAAAGACCCAGAGAGTATTGTAGGTGTTCAAGGTGTTGAGGGTTTACATAGTAAAGACCCAGAGAGTATTGTAGATGTTCAAGGTATTGAGGGTTTCCAAAAGTAAAGACGTAGAGAGTTTTGTAGGTGTTCAAGGTATTGAGGGTTTACGTAATAAAGACCCAGAGAGTATTGTAGGTGTTCAAGGTGTTGAGGGTTTACATAGTAAAGACCCAGAGAGTATTGTAGATGTTCAAGGTATTGAGGGTTTCCATAGTAAAGGCGTAGAGAGTTTTGTAGGTGTTCAAGGTATTGAGGGTTTACGTAATAAAGACCCAGAGAGTATTGTAGATGTTCAAGGTGTTGAGGGTTTACATAGTAAAGACCCAGAGAGTATTGTAGGTGTTCAAGGTGTTGAGGGTTTACATAGTAAAGACCCAGAGAGTATTGTAGGTGTTCAAGGTGGGGGCTTACATAGTAAAAACCCAGAGTATTGTTGGTGTTCAATGTATTGAGGGTTTACGTAATATAGACCCAGAGAGTATTGTAGGTGTTCTAGGTGTTGAGGGTTTACGTAGTAAAGACCCAGAGAGTATTGTAGGTGTTCAAGGTTTTGAGGGTTTACATAGTAAAGACCTAGAGAGTATTGTAGGTGTTCAAGGTGTTGAGGGTTTACATAGTAAAGACCCAGAGAGTATTGTAGGTGTTCAAGGTGTTGAGGGTTTACATAGTAAAGACCCAGAGAGTATTGTAGGTGTTCAAGGTGTTGAGGGTTTACATAGTAAAGACCCAGAGAGTATTATAGGTGTTCAAGGTGTTGAGGGTTTACATAGTAAAGACCCAGAGAGTATTGTAGGTGTTCTAGGTGTTGAGGGTTTACGTAGTAAAGACACAGAGACTATTGTAGGTGTTCAAGTGTTTGAGGGTTTACGTAGTAAAGACACAGAGACTATTGTAGGTGTTCAAGTGTTTGAGGGTTTACGTAGTAAAGACCCAGAGAGTATTGTAGGTGTTCAAGGTTTTGAGGGTTTACATAGTAAAGACCTAGAGAGTATTGTAGGTGTTCAAGGTGTTGAGGGTTTACATAGTAAAGACCCAGAGAGTATTGTAGGTGTTCAAGGTGTTGAGGGTTTACATAGTAAAGACCCAGAGAGTATTGTAGGTGTTCAAGGTGTTGAGGGTTTACATAGTAAAGACCTAGAGAGTATTGTAGGTGTTCAAGGTGTTGAGGGTTTACATAGTAAAGACCCAGAGAGTATTATAGGTGTTCAAGGTGTTGAGGGTTTACATAGTAAAGACCCAGAGAGTATTGTAGGTGTTCTAGGTGTTGAGGGTTTACGTAGTAAAGACACAGAGACTATTGTAGGTGTTCAAGTGTTTGAGGGTTTACGTAGTAAAGACCCAGAGAGTATTGTAGGTGATCAAGGTGTTGAGGGTTTAACGTTGTCTTCCCATTAGCATTTTAAGTGCACAGAAAATGATGATGCAAGCGCCAAAGAATATTTAATTGTTGCTGCCAGGATTAAGTTAAGCTCTCGAGAACATCTCTCACCGACGAAATGGTGTGTGGGCCAATGAGCCGTTTCATTGACTGCACAGTCCCATGGCCACCACTTGCTGAATCAGAGGCTAGCCTGGCATGGCTCGGGTTGGAGCAGCATCTGATCCCCTGGGGGAATTGGGGCCCGTTGCTCCGTGGCCAGGGTCGTAACCCGTGACCGTGAATCCCAAACGGCCACCCCAACCTCCCCCTCCCTGACTCTCCACAACGCGGCACGAGTTTCCTCTGAGGGCGTAACAACAGAATTAACCTGTACCGGGCGCCTTTCAGGGGAAAAAGAGCCGAGAGACAGGCAATTTCATGCACTTAACCCCTTTTATTTTTTTCATGAGGCCTGGCTAGAGTTTCATGGCCAGAACCTGCAATGTGAGCCGTGAATACAAGGGGCCTATAATAAGATGTCGTGGTGGTGGGATCGCCTCAGAGACCCCTCTGTGCCCTCTTGACTTCAGTCTGTGCCCTCTCTAGGAAAGAGTGCCTTTCAAAGGTCTACAGCCTTCAATGAGAGAGATGGCAGGGATAATGGATGTGGTGTTTGTGTGTGCACGTGTGTGGTGTTTGTGATCATGAGACTGGTGTCTGACTGGTGTGTGTGTGTGTGTGTGTCTGTGTGTGTGTGTTTGTGCGCGCACAGAGGTAAGGCGGAAATTAATATGCCAAATCCACATCTGTCTGAGTGCCCCGGCCTCATAGCTCATTCCAGATATGCTCATCTGTTAAAGTGGCAGCCACCGACATCCTCAAGGAGCCGTTCCTTGAGCGAGGGAGTGGGGAAATAAAAGAGGGTCTGCCAGAGAAGAGGAAGACAGAAAGAGCTCCTCCACTTTTCTGAGGGAGCCCGTATACTCCTAAAAATACCCCCCCCCCCCCTATCAGTTCCACATGGTGCATTGCATCTCAAATTATACACAATCACAGGAGAGGGGAAATTAGCACATTTGAGTACCCAAATTAGCATGCAGTGCGAATATAGTGATATAAACTCTGGTTATAGGTAACATCCCCTGTGAGACAATAACGGGATAAACGCGGGGAGGAACAGACAGATCCAACCCTCCTCCTCTCGGGTTGTCAACGCTCGATGACCTGTCTAAACAGACCCCCACATCTCACCTGTGACTCTTTGCTGTGTGTCCATTAAACATGGATGAGATGGACTCAATATTGCTCATTGCTTCTTTGACACACTCTGACTTTGCACCAGTCCACATTTCAGTCCACCTCTTCCTTCCTTTCTTTCATTCTTTCTTTCTTTTCAAAGATTATTCAAGGTTATTACCTCCTCCAAAAGGCCACTTAGGATGCACAGGGGTAATATGCTGGGTATCTAAGATTTATTTTCGACAGGTCCGTTCGCTCCAAGTGTGTTTATAATTCACTCTGGTGGCATGGTTTGCTACATATGAAACCGCACCATGGCTTTCAATGGACACAGTTATTAACTGAATTCCTATCCCAATGGACCCAGGTGGGGGAAAGATATTTGCCTTCCCGACCGCTAAAGTGAATTGAGCCATTTACAACACTGTATTATACATAAAAAAATGTAGATGTGGCAATGTTCCTTTGTGGATAAACCCCATTAATCTTTCGTGAAAGGTAAACAGCAACAAGTAAACAATGGAAGGAAGGAAGTGAATCAAGAGCGAGGTTAAGAGTGCACATGCATCGAGAGCATCCGACTGCATCCTTCAATATGTTCTGGAAACCTCGGAATCCATACGCCAGTCAAGCTTCATCTCATCTTTTGACAGTTTTGCAGCTCGTCTAGAGGTTTGCCATAAAACAGTAGTGAAAAGGGGTCCCTGAAGAGCTGGGGCTACGCCCTCAATCTTAACTTGTCCAGCAAGTCGATCGAGACCAGTCATATACTCCATGTTAGTATTTTATTTAAAGAAAATCAAGACCATGACAACTATCAGTATCCTCTCAAGGATATGTCAGAAAAGTTTATTCGTTGAGTAAGGTTGAGTGCTAGGCACTTGAAGATCATCGAAAAAAAGCAGGAAAGAAAAGGGATTGCAGTTGGGGCGTCTGGTGTTTGCGCCTGAGGGCTACTCTGACCCTGTTACCCGAACAAACATGATGACTCAGCCAATCGAGACAAGTCCATGCTGCAACCTGTCTCTTTAAGAAACACACACACACAAACAACCATGCATACACACACACAAATGAAAATGGCATAGAACAATCTCCAATCCCGGGTCGCTTCCCTTAAGTCCGCATGACGCGCCTTCCATCTCCTGCGCCTGTCACACAACAAACCCGGAGCACGCTGACAAATCTATGTGCACCTCCATGTACGATAAAATTAGAGACGTACCCCTGTGGTATCGGGGGGAGAGAAAGAGAGGGACAAGTTAATCATGTCTGAGTAGCTTCTCCCATCACTGGCAGCCCACTTTAATCAAATTATGACCTTGTAAAGCATGCACTTGTCATTTGGGACCCAAATCTCCTCGCTAATGACTAATTAGCCTCACATCACCTGTGCCTTCCAAAACTTCCATTACACCCAGAACTACGCTCAAGATAATGGAATAAACAAAAGAGGGGAGAAAAAAAAGCTCTCCCCAAAGAACGTCAGATGTGCATCAATCAACAACATGGTAATCTATAATGGGCTGAGGTAATGTTTCTTTTCTTCATCTGTCAGCGAGAGGCCACCCTTCGGTGCGCCAAAGGACAGACAATAAGGATACACGCGTTCATTAACAGCAATTAGCGGGAAAGGGCTTGAGAAAAAGATAGAAAACAAGTGAGGAAAAGTAAGTGATGCTAACCTTGTTTGAGGTTATGTCCGGCGGAGTTGGGTGTATAACTTAAGGCTATGACACATCAGTAACTCCAAGTCGACTCAAACCAAGCCCATTTGAATAAAGGCGCATAAATAATCATTTCCTTCATGTTAGGTCTTGTTACAAAGTAGCTTTGAGATGATGACCCTTGCTTTGAGGTCACACATGCGGTCTACTTATCGGCACGGAGGAACGAGGGTTTGTTTGTTCCATCCAGCGCTCCGTGCAGCTGTGGCATTTGGCGGCAGGAGCACAAACAGGCGGCGCCATTCATTACAACCATTTTATATCAGAGACACACTCTACGTCTAGGGGCCCTAAGCATCTGCCTCCATATCAGGGAGGGAGGGAGGGAGGGAGGGAGGGAGGGAGGGAGGGAGGGAGGGAGGGAGGGAGGGAGGGAGGGAGGGCAAGGAGAGCGAAAAAGAGAGGCAAAAAGAGGTAAAGACATTTATATAGAGAAAAGGTGTTTAAAAAAAATACAGACCGTTTGGACGTCCCTCCTCTTCATCTCTCCCTCCTCATCTTCACATCACAGGAACATCTGGCTGTGAAGACGGACAATAAAAGGCCCATTGGCTGAGAGTCCATAGATCTATCTCAAACAAACACACACACACATCCTCGTCAAGTCATCCTAGAGGACTCTTGGGAGACCACCACACACTGCAGTACACAGCTGTAACAATTAGAGCTGTGGTTCTAACACACAGTCATAACTGTATTGGCCTAGATTCTGATATGGTATTCAGCATGAAATTCAACATCAGAAACATTGTGGTCAAAAATGTTTAATGGTTCAATACATACCATTTCCCATCTGAATGAACTAAAATGATGTAGCAGTGGACATCCAACAGCTACATGTGTATAGTATATTGAATTTCCCACAAGACTTGAATACAATTCTGTAGCCATGAACATCATCAACATCCATTTACAGTATATGTGTTCAACTGTTCAATGTATAGCATTTCCCACCTGAATTGAATTGCAATTGGTTGCTATAATGGTAAGTAGCAAGTAAGTAAGATGTAAATACATACTTAAGTTGTTGGTTCAAACTCATATTAATAAAGAAGTTTAACAGAGGGAAGTAGCTATGTAAATGCAGTGTAAAGTACCTAAGTGAAAATAATGTTAAGTACTACTTAAGTAGTTTTTTGGGGTATTATTTGTACTTTACTTCACTATTTATATTTTGAATACTTTTACTTCACTACATTCCTGAAGAAAATAATGTACTTTTTTCCTGACACCCAAAAGTACTGGTTCCATTTTGAATGCTTAGCGGACAGGAAGTGTGCTGGAGTGTGCCAATAGCTATCTGTAAATACTTTTTTTTAAACAAGAAAATGGTGCCTTCTGGTTTGCTTAATATAAGGAATTTGAAATAATTCATAATTTTACTTTTGATACTTAAGTTAATTTTAGCAATTCCATTTACTTTTGATACTTAAGTATATTCAAAACCAAATACTTTTAGATTCTTACTCAAGTAGTATTTTACTGTGTGACTTTCACTTTTACTTGAGTCATTTTCTATTAAGGTATCTTTACTTTTACTCAAGTATGACAATTGGGTACTTTTGCCACCACTGTGTAAATGTAATCCAAACATGAGCTAAAAAGTTTGTGTCTGCTCTTCTGTTGTTGTCTACACTGTGGCCTCTCTCCAGTTCTTTATCTACTGTGATGAATGGGCCCACGCCGCGTCCCAAATAAAGATATCCCGCCGCCTCCGCCACGGTAACCAAGCACTTCAAAATAATGTGGCCAACCCAATGGAGGTTGCACTAAATTTGATCTCATTCAATTTCCTTAAACTATCTGCCAAGGCACGCAAGGACAATGGCTGTCTTTTATAAATCACACGCGACGCTCTCCTCTCAAAAGGGCTCCTGAGGGTTGCCCTGGGAGACATTGATACATAAAACATCACCAAGATTTTCCTACAAACCCAATTTATGAGAAGTGACATGAGATTGGGTTGAGGAAACCGAGTATCAAATCAAATGTATTTATATAGCCCTTCATACATCAGCTGATATCTCAAAGTGCTGTACAGAAACCCAGCCTAAAACCCCAAACAGCAAGCAATGCAGGTGTAGACGCACGGTGGCTCGGAAAAACTCCCTAGAAAGGCCAAAACCTAGGAAGAAACCTAGAAAGGAACCAGGCTATGTGGGGTGGCCAGTCCTCTTCTGGCTGTGCCAGGTGGAGATTATAACAGAACATGGCCAAGATGTTCAAATGTTCATAAATGACCAGCATGGTCAAATAATAATAATCACAGGCAGAACAGTTGAAACTGTAGCAGCAGCACGGCCAGGTGGACTGGGGACAGCAAGGAGTCATCATGCCAGGTAGTCCTGAGGCATGGTCCTAGGGCTCGGGTCCTCAGAGAGAGAGAAAGAAAGTGAGAAAGAGAGAATTAGAGAGAGCATACTTAAATTCACACAGGACACCGGATAGGACAGGAGAAGAACTCCAGATATAACAAACTGGCCCTAGCCCCCCGACACATAAACTACTGCAGCATGAATACTGGAGGCTGAGAAACTGTGGCCCCATCCGATGATACCCCTGGATAGGACCAAACAGGAAGGATATAACCCCACCCACTTTGCCAAAGCACAGCCCCCACACCACTAGAGGGATATCTTCAACCATCAACTTACCATCCTGAGACACGGCCGAGTATAGCCCACAAAGATCTCCGCCACGGCACAACCCAAGAGGGGGCGCCAACCCAGACAGGAAGATCACATCAGTGACTCAACCCACTCAAGTGACGCACCCCTCCTAGGGACGGTATGAAAGAGCCCTAGTAAGCCAGTGACCCAGCCCATATAATAGGGTTAGAGGCAGAGAATCCCAGTGGAAAGAGGGGAACCGGCCAGGCAGAGACAGCAAGGGCGGTTTGTTGCTCCAGAGCCTTTCCGTTCACCTTCACACTCCTGGGCCAGACTACACTCAATCATATGACCCACTGTAGAGATGAGTCTTCAGTAAAGACTTAAAGGTTGAGACCGAGTTTGCGTCTCTCACATGGGTAGGCAGACCATTCCATAAAAATGGAACTCTGTAGGAGAAAGCCCTGCCTCCAGCTGTTTTTTTAGAAATTCTAGGGACAATTAGGAGGCCTGAGGTTTGTGACCTTAGCGTACATGTAGGTATGTATGGCAGGACCAAATCAGAGAGATAGGTAGGAGCAAGCCCATATAATGCTTTGTAGGTTAGCAGTAAAACCTTGAAATCAGCCCTTGCCTTGACAGGAAGCCAGTGTAGGGAGGCTAGCACTGGAATAATATGATAATTTTTTTTGGTTCTAGTCAGGAATCTAGCAGCCGTATTTAGCACTAACTGAAGTTTATTTTGTGCTTTATCCACAGCATTGCAGTAGAAGCAACAAAAGCATGGATTAATTTTTCTGTATCATTTTTGGACAGAAAGTTTCTGATTTTTGCAATGTTACATAGATGGAAAAAAGCTGTCCTTGAAACAGTCTTGATATGTTCTTCAAAAGAGAGATCAGGGTCCAGAGTAACGCCGAGGTTCTTCACAGTTTTATTTGACATCACACTGAGATGGGCGAGACGACTGTACAACCATTAAGATGAATTGTCCGATTCAGCAGAAGTTCTCTTTGTTTCTTGGGACCTAAAACAAGCATCTCGGTTTTGTCTGAGTTTAAAAATAGAACGTTTGCAGCCATCCACTTCCTTATGTCTGAAAAACCTGCTTCTAGCGAGGGCAATTTTGGGGCATCACCATGTTTCTTTGAAATGTACAGCTGTGTGTCATCCACATAGCAGTGAAAGTTAACATTATGTTTTCGAGTGACATCCCCAAGAAGTAAAATATATAGTGAAAAAAATAGTGGCCCTAAAACGGAACCTTGAGGATCACCGAAATTTACAGTTGATTTGTCAGAGGACAATCCATCCACAGAGACAAACTGGTATCTTTCCTACAGATAAGATCTAAACCAGGCCAGAACTTGTCCGTGTAGACCAATTTGGGTTTCCAATCTCTCCAAAAGAATGTGGTGATCGATGGTATCAAAAGCAGCACTAAGGTCTAGGAGCACAAGGACAGATGCAGAGCCTCAGTCTGATGCCATTAAAAGGTCATTTACCACCTTCACAAGTGCAGTCTCAGTGCTATGATGGGGTCTAAAACCAGACTGACATACATTGTTTGTCTTCAGGAAGGCAGTGAGTTGCTAAGCAACAGCCTTTTCTAAAAAATTTGAGAGGAATGGAAGATTCGATATAGGCAGATAGTTTTTAAAATATTTTCTGGGGCAAGGTTTGCTTTTTCAAGATAGGCTTTATTACTGCCACTTTTAGTGAGTGTGGTACACCTCCGGTGGATAGAGAGTCGTTTGTTATGTTCAACATAGGAGGGCCAAGCACAGGAAGCAGCTCTTTCAGTAGTTTAGTTGGAATAGGGTCCAGTACCCTCGAATGTGTCAGGTAACATCGTGCATGTCGGTCGCAGTCTGCTATTAGAGGTTAATACAAGAAATGGTAAGATATCACTTTGAAATGGTAAGAAATTGTAAGATATTATCTTTGAGCATTGTTTGATTCAATTTTCCCTGTACAATAGAACCCATAAAAGAGTCCCAAAGTGCAAACTCCCAGAAAAATCAAGTGCGTCTGAAAGTACATACCACTGGTCGAAAACGGGTTGAATCAACGTTGTTTCCATGTCGTTTCAACCCCCCAAAATTATATGATGTCATTGAATGAATGTGGAAAACTGATTGGATTTGCAAAAAGTCAGCATTTTGGGAGGGGGGTTTTCACCCAACTTTTAACTTAAATCCAATGACAGGGTGACATTTGTTGCCGATTTCACATTATTAGACAAATCAACCAAATGTCAATCAAAACAAGACGTTGAACTGTCGTCTGTGCCCAGTGGGGTGACACATGTATTTGACCCAGGTCTGCTATATACAGTACACACTGTTCATTGGCATTATGGTAAATCTTTTAATAATCTGCTGTTATGGGATACATTATTGTCACTCAACACTGACTGGGCATGTTAATTCAAACTATACTGAACAAAAATATAAAATCGCAACATGTAAAGTGTTGGTCCCATGTTTCATGAGTTGAATAAAAATATCCCAGAAAATTTCCAGATGCACAAAAAGCTTCTCTCAAATTTCTCTCAAATTTTGTGCACAAATATGTTTATATCCCTCTTAGTGAGCATTTCTCCTCTGTCAAGATAATCCATCCACTTGACAGGTGTGGAATATCAAGAATCTGATTAAATGTCATGATCATTACATAGGTGCACCTTGTGATGGGGCACTAAAATACGCACATGCCATAATGCCACAGATCTCTCATGTTTTGAGGGAGCGTGCAATTGGCATGCTGACTGCAGGAATATCCACTAGAGCTGTTGCCAAAGAACTTTAAGTTAATTTCATTACCATAAGCCGCCTCTAATGCCATTTTAGAGCATTTGGCAGTACATCCAACCGGCCTCAAAGTCTCTTGAGTCTCCTGAGTCTCTTTTGTCGTGCACTCTTCACGACTGTATTGGTGTGCTTGGACCATGTTAGATTGTTGGTGATGTGGAAACCAAGGAACTTGAAGCTCTCAACCTGCTTCACTGCAGCACCGACGATGAGAATGATGGCATGCTCTTTTTCCTGTAATCCACAATCATCTCCTTTTGTCTTGATCACGTTGAGAGAGAGGTTGTTGTCTTGGTCTCTGACCTCCTCCCTACAGGCTGTCTCGTCATTGTCGGTGATCAGGCCTACCACTGTTGTGTCATCGGCAACTTAATGATGGTGTTGGATTCGTGCCTGGTTGTGCAGTCATGAGTGAACAGGGAGTACAGGAGGGAACTGAGCATGCACCCCTGAAGGGCCCCTGTGTTGAGGATCAGCGTGGCCGATGTATTGTTACCTCCCCTTATCACCTGGGGGTGGCCTGTCAGGAAGTCCAGGATCCAGTTGCAGAGGGAGGTGTTTAGTTCCAGGGTCCTTAGCCTATTGATGAGCTTTGAGGGCACTATGGTGTTGAACACTGAGTGGTAGTCAATGAATAGCATTCTCACATAGGTGTTTCTTTTGTCCAGGTGGGAAAGGGCAGTGTGGAGTGCAATATAGATTGTGGATCTGTTGGGGCGGTATGCAAATTGAAGTGGGTCTAGGGTTTCTGGGGTGATGGTGTTGATGTGAGCCATAACCAGCCTTTCAAAGCACTTCATGGCTACAGATGTGAGTGGTTTGGTCGGTAGTGTTCTTAGGAACAGGGACTATGGTGGTCTGCTTAAAACATGTTGGTATTACAGACTCGGACAGGTAGAGGTTGAAAATGTCAGTGAAGACACTTGCCAGTTGGTTAGCTCATGCTCGCAGTTCATGTCCTGGTAATCCGTCTGGCCCTGTAGCCTTGTGAATGTTGACCTGTTTAAAGGTCTTACTTACATCGGTACAAGTATTTGATACACTGCTGATTTTGCAGGTTTTCCTACTTACAAAGCATGTAGAGGTCTGTCATTTTTACCATAGGTACACTTCAACTGTAAGAGACGGAATCTAAAACAAAAATCCAGAAAATCACATTGTATGACTTTTAAGTAATTAATTTGCATTTGATACATTTGATACACACACACTCTTTTTCTCTACTGTACTGTGCTGTCCAAACTATTGAAACATAGACATCTATAATTAGTACAGATTTGGTCCAGACCAACCATATTTGGTCTTGTTGGGGGTGGAGCTCATTAGAATACTAGCCAGTGTGTAGAATAATACCCAGATATGCAAAGGAGGATAGTATATTTATCTACCTTTGTGTATCTATTTAGGATACATCACCATGAAGAGAAGGACATTCAAATTATGCATTTCTGTATAGTAGAGATCAGGGACCCAGGATGTCATTCTTTTACCTGTTGTTGATCCACTTCACAACGGAGAGGTTTTCAAACTCAAGGTTTCATATCATAGCTGACATCCCATTCTTTCTGCAGACGTCTTTGAATCTTAATTCAGAGCAGATATTTACAGTGCCTTGCGAAAGTATTCGGCCCCCTTGAACTTTGCGACCTTTTGCCACATTTCAGGCTTCAAACATAAAGATATAAAACTGTATTTTTTTGTGAAGAATCAACAACAAGTGGGACACAATCATGAAGTGGAACGACATTTATTGGATATTTCAAACTTTTTTAACAAATCAAAAACGGAAAAATTGGCCGTGCAAAATTATTCAGCCCCTTTACTTCAGTGCAGCAAACTCTCTCCAGAAGTTCAGTGAGGATCTCTGAATGATCCAATGTTGACCTAAATGACTAATGATGATAAATACAATCCACCTGTGTGTAATCAAGTCTCCGTATAAATGCACCTGCACTGTGATAGTCTCAGAGGTCCGTTAAAAGCGCAGAGAGCATCATGAAGAACAAGGAACACACCAGGCAGGTGTGCCAAGACCTGGCCGTCACTCTAAACTTTCAGCTCATACAAGGAGAAGACTGATCAGAGATGCAGCCAAGAGGCCCATGATCACTCTGGATGAACTGCAGAGATCTACAGCTGAGGTGGGAGACTCTGTCCATAGGACAACAATCAGTCGTATATTGCACAAATCTGGCCTTTATGGAAGAGTGGCAAGAAGAAAGCCATTTCTTAAAGATATCCATAAAAAGTGTCGTTTAAGTTTGCCACAAGCCACCTGGGAGACACACCAAACATGTGGAAGAAGGTGCTCTGGTCAGATGAAACCAAAATTGAACTTTTTGGCAACAATACAAAACGTTATGTTTGGCGTAAAAGCAACACAGCTCATCACCCTGACCACACCATCCCCACTGTCAAACATGGTGGTGGCAGCATCATGGTTTGGGCCTGCTTTTCTTCAGCAGGGACAGGGAAGATGGTTAAAATTGATGGGAAGATGGATGGAGCCAAATACAGGACCATTCTGGAAGAAAACCTGATGGAGTCTGCAAAAGACCTGAGACTGGGACGGAGATTTGTCTTCCAACAAGACAATGATCCAAAACATAAAGCAAAATCTACAATGGAATGGTTCAAAAATAAACATATCCAGGTGTTAGAATGGCCAAGTCAAAGTCCAGACCTGAATCCAATCGAGAATCTGTGGAAAGAACTGAAAACTGCTGTTCACAAATGCTCTCCATCCAACCTCACTGAGCTCGAGCTGTTTTGCAAGGAGGAATGGGAAAAAAATGTCAGTCTCTCGATGTGCAAAACTGATAGAGACATACCCCAAGCGACTTACAGCTGTAATCGCAGCAAAAGGTGGCGCTACAAAGTATTAACTTAAGGGGGCTGAATAATTTTGCACGCCCAATTTTTCCGTTTTTGATTTGATATCCAATAAATGTCGTTCCACTTCATGATTGTGTCCCACTTGTTGTTGATTCTTCACAAAAAAGCCTGAAATGTGGCAAAAGGTCGTAAAGTTCAAGGGGGCCGAATACTTTCGCAAGGCACTGTAAGTGTTTTTGGAATGTGGTCACATAAAAAAACTGAGGGAGATTTAACTGTCATTCTGTTACCAAACTTTGCATCTGCACTGTTCCTCAAGTAAATGTGTTATCGTAAAATGTTCAGTGGCAATTGTTAAAAGTAGACTTCTGCACATTGGTGTATGGTTTGGTAAACTTTGCAATCAATGGTTTTTGCTCAGTATACAATTTAACCCATAAGAGCCTAAGCCCTGTCTAAGTTGCGTGGCAATTAAGACAAAGCATGTTTGCAAGCAAAACAGAGTGCTAGCGAGACTACGCTAAACCCTGCATTGACTTTCAACTGATAATGAAACCAACAAACTATGGATTAGAAGCCAAGAGAAAACATGTTTTTATCTAGCTTCCAAACCACCCCTGGCCTCAAAACATAGATACCAAAAAGAGAGCTTCATATATAGCAAACAAAATGATTACACATCTTTAGAGCAATCTGGGGGTCCTGTGGTCGTAACCACTTTGTCGATAGCCTTCCAGTGGGCAGGTGCGCTGATACAGATGGTTTCATGAAGATCCATTAAAAATAATTTTGCTCATCGTCAGGCCCAGGAGGGGCCCATCACACTGAGATGGGTGAGACGCACTGAACTGCCAACAGGCGCTACCAACCACAACCCTCTCCTCACCACCCCACCGTGAGCCGCCCCGTTGCCATGGGAACGCCATGCACAGATGGAACACGGGGAGGGAAGAGAGGAAGAGGGCAGCAGATACACACCACACACATACACAGACACCTTGGGGGTGAGCACCACACAGAGGAGGCCAAAGGGGAGCCACTTGCAGCCTCTTGTAGAAGATTGAGTCAGAGGGCCACATCAATAGCATCGCTGCTACATCTATAGTATGTTAGGTTATTTTGTCAAGTCCTTGTGAGGCTGCTTATGTATAATTAGTTCACCCTGTTGCAGGATAACCTTCCTGCAATGCAGGACATTTAAAAGGTGCAGTGTATTTGAGGTTTAAAAAGGCTTCTGAAGTTTTTAATTTCACTTTGAATGTTCAAACTTGATTTCCCCTTATGAAAAAATGTATCAACCCCTACAGAAAAAAATATTCATGTATTATAATCAACATAATAATTCTCATTTCCTGTTGCTGCAGGATTATTTCCCTGCTGTAGAAAACTGGCTCAAATTAAGATCTTACATCTGTAGCTGAAAGGTAAGATGTATTGGAGAGAGAAAATGGAAAAGTAATTGACAAAAATAATAAGGAATTGTATTTATTCCTCGTGTTATTTTTCTATTTTTCTCTCTGCATTGTTGTCAAGGGCCTGTAAACAAGCATTTCACTGTTAGACTACACCTGTTGTTTACAAAGCATGTGACAAATACCATTTTATTTGAATACCATATATATTTTGAATGGCTGATGTTTTGATGTTTCTTTGATATAGGGATTATCAAAAGATGTAGAAAATCAATGTTTAATAAAAATGGCTTCCTAGGGGAGAGACAGTTCTTTGACAGGGGTTGTCTCCTGCCTTATCTCTCTGTCTTCAGATCCCGAGACAGGCAAATATTTAAACAGTAAACACTAAAGATTAGATGCCGTGCTGCTCTGTCAGACCCACACACACAACCTGCAAAACACACGCTGCGCTGTCTAAAACACACATACACAAAAAATGTGTACACCCAAACACTCGTGCTTGGATTTTAAACAACTAATTGGCCGATGCCGGTTTATTTATTTGAATTCCATTTTGTTCTTTTTTTTCTGTGCGCTTAATGCGGTTTCCCTATAGGATAAATCAGATCAAGCCCGAACTGTGCAATGTAGTAGGGAGTTGTAGTTTCCAGGAGGCCAATAGTCTACATTGTTTAGCGTAGGTAATTAACTACAATGACCATAATCCATTGCCTACTTGTTCAGTCTGCGTTTATTTCATGGCAGCTATGTTAGGTTAGTGTGGGGCAGACACGGTGAGAGAGAGAAGAGACAGTAGAACGCACAACTCGAGGGGGATGGAGAGAAGTTGTTTCCCGAGGTATCTGTACCTGAAAATACATGATCTAAGTGATTGTTAGTTGGTATTCAGCAGTCATAAAAGTATGCCATATTTACTTTGAAGAACTACAACAATTGTGATCTTAGGCAGCAGCTCCACGGAGATGAGATGATGACTTGGAATGAAACAGCTGAAATCATTTATTAAAGTAAAGTAATGTAAATACATGATGGTTAATAAGTGATAAGGGACGGATCAAAATGTACAGAATTTCAGTAAAGGGGAGGGTTTAGTATATATTTTTAAATATAGTCCAGGGGAGGGTCATGTAATTTCTAATTTATGAAATTTCAATATTTCTCAGTGTTAGCTGAGATTTGTCGGTCAATTCCTCCACCCACCACTCTTTTAATAGCCTACCTAAGTGTCAGTGAAGGGCTGTTAAGTTAAAACCAAGACTCACATTTAGGGGGTATGTGAGAGTATGCTATAGGCCTAGCTTTAAAGAACATGGCAAAAAGCGCAGACGTACGCTTTGTTAGGATACGATTACCCAAGAAAATACAACTGATCCGATTCCATAAAGTGATCTATAACATCGCTTTGGTCTGAAACAATTTATGCTAGAAACAAGCTGTAAAATCCCAGGGAAAGACGTGATTCCAATGTATGTGGGGATACCATTGTTTCCAATGTATGTGGGGATACCATTGTTTCCAATGTATGTGGGGATACCATTGTTTCCAATGTATGTGGGGATACCATTGTTTCCAATGTATGTGGGATACAATTGTTTCCAATGTATGTGGGGATACCATTGTTTCCAATGTATGTGGGGATACCATTGTTTCCAATGTATATGGGGATACCATTGTTTCCAATGTATGTGGGGATACCATTGTTTCCAATGTATGTGGGCATACCATTGTTTCCAATGTATGTGGGGATACCATTGTTTCCAATGTATGTGGGGATACCATTGTTTCCAATGTATGTGGGGATACCATTGTTTCCAATGTATGTGGGGATACCATTGTTTCCAATGTATGTGGGGATACCATTGTTTCCAATGTATGTGGGATACAATTGTTTCCAATGTATGTGGGGATACCATTGTTTCCAATGTATGTGGGGATACCATTGTTTCCAATGTATATGGGGATACCATTGTTTCCAATGTATGTGGGGATACCATTGTTTCCAATGTATGTGGGCATACCATTGTTTCCAATGTATGTGGGGATACCATTGTTTCCAATGTATGTGGGGATACCATTGTTTCCAATGTATGTGGGGATACCATTGTTTCCAATGTATGTGGGGATACCATTGTTTCCAATGTATATGGGGATACCATTGTTTCCAATGTATGTGGGGATACCATTGTTTCCAATGTATGTGGGCATACCATTGATTCCAATGTATGTGGGGATACCATTGTTTCCAATGTATGTGGGGATACCATTGTTTCCAATGTGTGTGGGGATACCATTGTTTCCAATGTATGTGGGGATACCATTGTTTCTCGTTTCTTTGACATTCAGTGGCTCACTTTGCTTGGGAAGTAATCTAATTCTGTAACTATCAATTGATTAAGCGATTCACTTTCTGAACAATGGAAGACGTTAAACCCAGACAGCTTTTAGGTAAATACTTGTGACCTCTTGTTGGGTTAAGCCACAGAAGAAGATCAGCCAGCAGTTAAAGCTTACCCTTTTCTGCATCGGTCATTTTTGAAAGTAACATGCTCAGATTCCTGATGACATCTGAGATTGAATTATTTAAAAACGGACCGTTTTCTTGCAAACAGGACACACTGATTTGGCATTGGAGAAATGTGATAAGATGAACACATAGGCCTATCTCTCTGTCCGTGCTCAGCCTTTAATTTTCTTAATTTGTGTGCTATTAAAAAAATATTCCGCTAATATGTCAAATTACGTAGATTTCCATGAAATGTTTATAAATGTCAATTTTTTCTGGGACCTGCAAATATGACGATAGATTGATGTAAAGCTTTTACTATAAAGGAGATTTTTCCCCTACTCTCGACCACGGTGACCTGCGAACCCACAACTTTCTGGCCTGCAGCCCTGTGCGATATCAACAATGCTCATGTTGCCATATAATGCTTAGAAGAGATTTTAAAAGGCTCTGGTCAGTCTAAAAAGTGAGGGTAAATGGTAGGCATGTTCTCTGCTATTCACTTTGTTTTAATGTTTATTTTGGGTGTATGGGAGTGTCTTTTTTTTCAAGTGTTCAGGGAGGGTATAGGTCAAACGTATTTTGCCGAAGGGGAGGGCAATCCATTTTCATTTCGATTTTCTCCATGTAACCCTTATCATAAATAGCATTTACTCCCTAAGCAGTAACGAGCAGTTACTACCATCATGGGACTTTTATTAATTGTTTTACTCTATGCTGTTACAGCATTCAACCCACATAATGCATATTGCATTAATGTTCCAATCGAAATTGAAATCGAAAACTGTGATAATTTTTTTACAATCGAACTGACCTCAGAAACACTAATTGCTAAGCACTACCACACACACAGGTGCTCACTCACTCACACACACACACACACACACACACACACACACACACACACACACACACACACACACACACACACACACACACCATAATGTGTGACCGCGAAACCCACTCTCAAACTCTGAATCATAGTCCACTTAGCCGTGATATTTCTACAAAGTCAACATTCCCCTCTGTATTGAAAGTGTTGAGAACAGACATGCACCACACTGACGTCCTCCACCGGCATCCTCCAACCGGCCGCTATCCAAATTCACTGTCATTCAGATTAGCCTGGGAGTCACCAGATGCCTGCGGGTGCTGCAACAGCAGCACACTGAAACTCCGTAATTAATCCCAGATTACATCCTGCGCCTCTAAGGCTCCATCACGCCAGTTAGCTCGGAGAAGTGCTTCCCAAGGTTAAGAAGAAACTGAGAAGTGTCAGTACACATGTTGGTCTTCTACAGAATGACACGCTGGTCTGGAGTGACATTACATTCAGTATTACAACACATTTATATTTTATTCAGATGGGAAATGCTATCTATTGAACAGCTGAACACATAACTAGATATGTTTGATGTTCACCGCATGGAAGGTTAGCTCTGAAAACTGCTTCCAAAGGTTGAGAAAAACTGGGAAACAGCAATACCCACACAAATCTGACAAACAGTAATACCCACAATAATCTGGGAAACAGCAATATCCACACTAATCTGGGAAACAGCAATACCCACAATGATCTGGGAAACAGCAATACCCACACTAATCTGGGAAACAGCAATACCCACACTAATCTGGGAAACAGCAATACCCACACTAATCTGACAAACAGTAATACCAACAATAATCTGGGAAACAGCAATACCCACACTAATCTGGGAAACAGCAATACCCACACTAATCTGACAAACAGTAATACCCACACTAATCTGGGAAACAGCAATACCCACACTAATCTGACAAACAGTAATACCCACACTAATCTGGGAAACAGCAATACCCACACTAATCTGGGAAACAGCAATATCCACACAAATCTGACAAACAGTAATACCCACACTAATCTGGGAAACAGCAATACCCACAATGATCTGGGAAACAGCAATACCCACACTAATCTGGGAAACAGCAATACCCACACTAATCTGGGAAACAGCAATACCCACACTAATCTGACAAACAGTAATACCAACAATAATCTGGGAAACAGCAATACCCACACTAATCTGGGAAACAGCAATACCCACACTAATCTGACAAACAGTAATACCAACAATAATCTGGGAAACAGCAATACCCACAATGATCTGGGAAACAGCAATACCCACACTAATCTGGGAAACAGCAATACCCACACTAATCTGACAAACAGTAATACCAACAATAATCTGGGAAACAGCAATACCCACACTAATCTGACAAACAGTAATACCCACAATAATCTTAGAAACAGCAATACCCACACTAATCTGGGAAACAGCAATACCCACACTAATCTGAGAAACAGCAATACCCACAATGATCTGGTATACAGCAATACCCATACTAATCTGAGAAACAGCAATACCTACAATGATCTGGTATACAGCAATACCCACACTAATCTGAGAAACAGCAATACCCACACTAATCTGGTATACAGCAATACCCACACTAATCTGAGAAACAGCAATACCCACACTAATCTTAGAAACAGCAATACCCACACTAATCTGAGAAACAGCAATACCCACACTAATCTGAGAAACAGCAATACCCACACTAATCTGAGAAACAGAAATACCCACACTAATCTGAGAAACAGCCATACCCACACTAATCTGAGAAACAGCAATACCCACACTAATCTGAGAAACAGGAATACCCACACTAATCTGAGAAACAGGAATACCCACACTAATCTGAGAAACAGCAATACCCACAATGATCTGGTAAACAGCAATACCCACACTAATCTGAGAAACAGCAATACCCACACTAATTTGGGAAACAGCAATACCCACACTAATCTGAGAAACAGCAATACCCACAGTAATCGGAGAAACAGCAATACCCACAATGATCTGGTAAACAGCAATACCCACACTAATCTGAGAAACAGGAATACCCACAGTAATCTGAGAAACAGCAATACCCACACTAATCTGGAGCATGACCCCATAGGGGTGGGGGAGGGCTGAAGGTATGGTTCTTGTATGGAGTCCTGGTAAAATGAATAGTGGGGGTACACCGTACCGGTAAAACATGAGCCTATCACAATAATTACAACAAAAAGTCAAGAAAACTTTAGGCCAGTGGTAGGCAATCTTGTTCCTGAAGTCCCGCAGGTACTGCAGGATTTTGTTCCAACTAGGCACCCCACCAGACCAACTGAGCTAATTGATCAGTTAAGTGTTTGCCTAAATTCAACACACCTGATCTTTCTGGTGGGTTAAATCAAAACATGAAGTGCCTGCGGCCCTGCAGGACGAGGGTCGTCTATCCCCGCTGTAGGCTACTACACTATTATTTATGATTAACGCATGTCAAAAGGCATGAAAAATGTGTGAATGGGTGGTATAGCGGGTGGAATAGCCTGGGGGAGTTATCTACATAGCAAGACAAGACAGGGTAACATACTACTAAGACAACACCTAACAAGATCCTCAAGAGTTTCAGATATTGAGTGTTGTTCAGGGCTATCAACTGAATTCCTTAGAATATCTTGTTATCTTGAGACGTGTTCAAATATCCTCCTAAATGAAAATAAGAGCTGTGGGCTGACCCAATGTGATTTGTTACAAGCCTAATAGAGCCTGCGTCCTCTCTCCCTCTCTTGAATGCTGATATTTCGGCTGACCTTTCAAAGCTCAATTCCTTTTTCCTCAGCCATCAAATCTAAATTAAATAAATTAACTACATAATACATTAAAGCAGTTTCAATTAAAAATTGAAATCCCTTTGATGCCAGCGAACCGTTTGTTGATGTGCTTGAGAAAGTGCGACACCCCCCGTTTCAGTGGGGAGGCCATAAGGGTCTGTTTACTTCTGATTAGAGCGGGCCGAGTCATTTCTCACAGAGGGGGAGCGTTGTTGTTTCTCCTGCCACTCTCTGTACTGCATTGGAGCCATTCGGCACAGCGACCATGAAAGACTCACTCCATCTGACTAAGCAGGATGTCGGCTTGCCCGCTCTGCCTATTCCGCTCATTCTATCCCTCCCTGCCACCGTCCGTCTGTCTTAAAGTTTGGCTACTGATGTGAAATGGCGTCTGTGTGCGGCTCATCTTCAAGCGGCTGGAATCGTAGCCCGATACAACAACCCCCCCGCCCCCAGACAAGCCGGGAGCCCTTAAATTAAGTCAATCATTTAGTCGTAACAAATTACAATAATAATTAAATCATTAACACATTAAATATAGCAATTAGAAATCGTGTCCTACATCAATGAATTTGAGTGAATTTTATGGGGGAGAGCAAATGGAGCAATGGAGTGTGCCAAAACACACTTATTATTTTATTTATTTCATCTTTTTTCTTCTTCTACTACACACTTTGGAGCGTGTTGCACAACCTCGAGAGTAACCCTCCGCTAAAGAAATGAATAAATAACCGCAGATCAGAATCGGCAAATGATAATTAAAA
Source organism: Oncorhynchus kisutch (assembly GCF_002021735.2). NCBI lineage: Eukaryota > Metazoa > Chordata > Actinopteri > Salmoniformes > Salmonidae > Oncorhynchus > Oncorhynchus kisutch. The sequence goes on from NC_034182.2 coordinate 30,904,901, forward strand.
AATGAAGTGAAAAAAAAAGTATAAACCACGTTGAACGACGATTCTCTCTGTTACAGTCTGGTTCACAGCCCTTAAAAAAGCAAGCCGTTTCGTATTCGTAAATACCACATATTGTAAACGTATTTGCCCCATTGTTTACATTTAGTTGGTCGGTCCACTTGGATTGGATACACATCTTACAGGGTGTGGCTTTCATAAGACTTGACTTATGTTTAAGTGGTGTTTTTTATACACTGATACATTATATATAAACCTCACCAGTCTCCCAAACTACATTTCCCGGTCGCCTAGCAACAGCAGCACTCCCTAGTTGAGGCGGAGCGGGGTCAGAGGGGAAAAAAAGCATGCAAACCTAAACCACCTTGCGCTTGATGAAGCTCACCAATTGATAGCTCTGGCTAAAGTGATGTCTCTGGACCTCTGAGTCCTGGTGAAAATAGGTAGCTAGCTAAGTGGTGGGGATATCGTTGAGATGGTAAGAGCCTGGGTGTAATCCCCTTATATCCCCACCAACAGATATGGCCTCACAGTTAGAAAGCTACTGGAACGGCACATTGGAACAAAACACAGTGTCGTACAAGCAGGGCTTTGGTCCGTGTTCGTTTCGGAGCTTGGATGAAGAGTTGTTTTCATTTGATTTGTGTATGTGTGTGTGTGTATGTGTGTGTGTGTGTGTGCGCGAGTTTGTGCACGCCTGTCCACGTTGCGGCAGATCGCCTCCATATGTCTTGAAAGTTCACAAAAGACAAAAAGTCAATGTCATTTCAACATAGCAGAACACAAAGTCCTCTAAACAGTCTCAGACAAAGAAAACAGCTGTTGCTCAATGAGCTAACAAATGTTGGCCATGACATTGAGTCCTCCAGCTAGTTTGCAGGTGGGTCCGTTTCTCCTGAGCGCAGCCCATTGGTCTGTTGGTAATTCACCTCATTTGGAGGTTGTAAATAATGCCTGGTGCCATGGCTTCAGTGGCGCGTGGACTAGGAAATGGCCTTCTGGAGGCGAGGAGAGGAGATCTGTGTGCCTGACCTGAGACCGGAGCCACTGCATGGCTCGCTGGTTACAGCTGCCACGCAGCCAGGTAACATTGACCAGTTAATTGTTTGTTTATCATTTCTAGGAGGATGAGAAGAGGCCAAGGCTTCCACTGCGAACGTGGACACTAACTCTTTTTCTCTCTACCTATCATCCTCTCACTTTTTTCCACGGTTATTTTCCACTATTGATGACATGATGAGCCTTTGGGGGAATGATTGTGTGAGAGTCCATCTGTTTCAAGGAGTAGCTTTGTCTGTGTGTTGTGTTGTGTGTTTGTCATAAGTGGACATTAGCTTTCCTATTTATCTGAACTTTCACTGATCTATGCATGCTTTCACCAATGATTGACCTTAATTGATTGCATGTGTGTGCTGTGACTTGGAGATTTGCTGTGCTTAATATAATTATTATTTTTAATCCACCCTCCTAATTGGAGCATCCCCCTAAAACACATCTCTCTTTCAGTGCTGTTCACGCCCTCCGCTTCCTTTTATAACCTGTGTTCGAGTCGAGCACCTCTGTCAGGCCAGAGAAGATGCGTGTCCATGGCGCTGGAGTACAAGATGCAAGCTGTCGGTCCACACTACAAAACATGTGAGCTGTGGAGCTCTGGTTTACGCTAGCTCTTAGTGGGATCCGTTCAGGGTTGTCGACTATCGTTTGTCTTTTGTAGTTCTGGCTCCAAGTGCCACTCCCCGTGCTCACGGTGGTGGATTCGCCAGGTATTTGTAACGATTAATGATATATGATGTAACTTATTCCTCTTAAAGTGACAGTATTGTGATTGTAGTCCTAGGTATTACTGTCTAAGTAGTGCCAAACAACCATCCGGATCGGTCTTGATTTAATGTTATTAATACTGGCAAAGTTGAAATCGAATACGGCCAGTTGGTTTTAAATGTTGTAACTGAAAGAGCTTTGTAATGTTATATTTTTTTATGTAAAGTGTTGTTTGATCCATTGCATTGCTCATGACCCAACTCAAAGGTGACCTGTCTCGAACCTGTGTTATGTTCTGGTTGAGGTGTTCCCCCTCAGGAACTGGCGTAGTCTGGTAGTTGAACAATTTTAGTCACAGCCCCTCTCGGCCAGGGTGTGTGTTTGTGCATCTATACTCCATACTTCTAAAAATGATTCACTTTAAAGAGCATCTATTCTTCATCATACAGTATACACATGCTGCCACTGTGAATAAGGTCAGAGTGCATCTCTGGGCTAAATTGCTACAGCATATAGAGCCTGCAAATACCAAAACAAAGTGGGACTTGAAAGAGCCGTGGGTTCAAATCGAGGTGGGAGAGAGCCTGCAACAGTTGTATTAGATGGGACTTTGAAAAATTCAGAAAATCGCCAATAAATATTCTATCACAGCGACCATATTTTTTGGGAAGCCCAATTTGATTCTGAATTTAGGCCATAGAGAAAGCATCCCTATAGAGTTCCCATTATGGCATCTAAAAGCACACAGGCAGCGCCATTCAGGGAATCTCTACTTTGAATTAGTCAGTTTTCTTCGTCATGATTGGCTGATCCCTCCTGGTTGGACAAGACTCCAACCGGGTCATCAGGAGGGATCAGCCAATGAAGTTGGAAGCCCCACCCAGTTGATTACATTAAAATGGTAGAAGCCCCAGATGGCACTGCCCGTTCTGATGTGGCCTTTTGGCCACTAGAGGCCTCTATCATTCTCTATGGTTTGGGTATACAACAAATGTGAAAACAGTTCTAAAAGACTTCCTTGTTTAGCCTAAATCACTTGCACTGCTCACACTTGGAAATCCAAAATGTAGAGGGGAGGTGCTATGGTGATGGCCAGAGATTAGCCGATGAAAATCCAGCGGGAGTTTTTCCCGCTCCTGCTTCATTCTAGTTCCTTGTGAAACCAGCTGGTGGACGAGATTAGTGTATGCTAGTCTAGCACCCCCAGACAACAGTTGACAATCAATCCCCTGTGCAGCATTAGTAAGATGGGGATCAAATGCCTTGAGTGAAAGCCTAATGCGAGGGGCTTGACAACTTCTCAATTCAGCCTCCTGAGTGGCGCAGCGATCGAAGAGACTGCATCGCAGTGCTTGAGACGTCACTACAGACCCTGGTTCGATCCCAGGCTGTGTCGCAGCCGACCGCAACCAGGAGACCCATGAGGCAGCGCACAATTGAACCAGCGTGGTCCGGGTGAGTGGAGGGTTTGGCCGGCCGGGATGTCCTTGTCCCATCATGCTCTAGCGGATCCTCGTGGCAGGCCGGGCGCATGCGCACTGACTTCGGTCGCCAGTTGTACAGTGTTTCGTCGGACACATTGGTGCAGCTGGCTTCCGGGTTAAGTGAGCAGTGTGTCAAGAAGCAGTGCAGCTTGGTAGGGTCGCGTTTCGGAGCACGCATGGCTCTTGACCTTTGTCGCTCCCGAGTCCGGCGATGGGACAAGACTGTAACTACCAATTGGATATCACGAAAAAGAGGGAAAAAGTATATTTTTAAAAACTCAATTAATTCTCATTTGCAGATAGAAAACAAATGCATTTGAAGTGTCAGAATTTCCTCATGATCACTTTGACGACCCAATGTGCTTTGCTTCGGGTAAAAACCTGTACGTAAAATCAGCGTGCATATTTGGTTGACATTTTTGGGAGTTGTCAACCAACGTGAATTCTACTTTAAATAAACCAAAGTTTAAAATCTTGTTGATTTGTGATTGAACTCTGGTTAAAAGACCATTGTGTTTCCAACCAAAAATTCCATTGAAGTTCAACGGCAGCATGTTGACAAATGACATTGATAGAATGTAAGTTCCACATAGTTTTGCCCTGTGCTGGTCAGAGCGGTATTAAGCAAAAACATGGTAGAGGACGGAAGACTCCCAGACAGAGGGGCCTGACTTGGGGCAATGCCATCACCTCGACTGCAAGGCAAAAAGACCCAGGGGCCAGTCAATGCTATCAAAGGTCTATTTCTGTATACATTCCAAAATACCATGAGGATGATGATCTCTCTCCCATCGATCACCAAGGTCTACATATCTTTAGACAGCATTGATTCTATATTGGCTTGTGTATTCCAGGAAGCATTAACAGACAAGCTTGTGTGAAGTGGTGTGTGTGTAAGCCTTCGCGCATGCATGTGTTTGTATGAGAGAGACAAGAATAGTGGAATGGGTGAATAACAAATGTCTTTGATTTCAGATGTATGGGCAGAGAGGAGCTCAGGTAACAAGGGATTTCACCAAGAGAATGTAGGCCTATTCGCTATGTCAAGGGGTTTCGCCACAAGAAAAATAGAGTCCGACAACAGATCTATTTCAATGCACATTTCCTATAAGCCTATAGTGCCTTTCTATCAAAAACTCTACTTTAAAAATAGCATTGTGATGGTTTGAGGAAGAACGATGGAAAAAGTCCCCTCAGGGCAATAGTCTTTCACAACCCCACTACTTGTTCTTTCAATCAGGCGTGCAGCAGCAGTGTTCAGTGTTATCTCCCAAACTGCTGTTTGTTTTGATAGAGCGGCCTGCTATCCCAATTGGCGTTCACTTGTCACAGCTGCGAGCTAAATCAGAGCCTCACACGGCCTCAATATTTCCCGACACCCTCAGAAGCCTCTTATACTCTGATACTCCCGCCACAGTTTCCCACAACAACAACATTTGTCTCCTTTGCCACCAGCCCTCCGACTTCCTTTGCTAAATGGATGCTTTACGAAATATATTCTTTGGTGTGTGGCGCTAATCTATGGCTGCCTTTTAATGAAACTATGAGGAATTACCACTATCCAACATCAAAATGCTTAAATTATGGATTAACATCCCGAAATTCATTAGCAGACGAATGCCAAGCTCCAATGGTGCAACATTGAAAAATAATAGCAAGTACTTTTTAAAAAAAAATCGCGGTTACTGATTTGGCTGACAACTTTTCGGAGATGCACAGATATGATGCATGTTGATAATACTACAGGCGTGTCTTGTGCTTAACATTAATGTGGTATGGATCCTGTTTGACTTTGAGGAATATTAGGAGAAATCTCTCAGAAAGGCAATACATAAGCTTTTACATAAAACATATGAGCTATAGTTCACGAGGCTGAGAAATTCTATTTTCATGTAAGACTAGAGCCAAGGCCACTAAAATGTACTAATTAAGCAATCATTTGAAGCTAATTATTATGAAGCATTATGCTCTTTGAAATCTAGAAGACACAATATATACATTTCAAATAGTCATTAATAATGCAATGTTTCACCCAGTTCTAAAAACATTAACAGCCGAACTACAATTCATTGTTTGATCACACGGAAATAACCAGAAGCTAGTTGTGTGACAAAATACCATTAACATGCTTATTGAGGGCCAGAAGGGATCAACAAATTTGAATAGTATTGTTCCCTAAAAGCAATGCATGCAACGGCTTTGAAGTAATGTGCTGTACAAACCAAGGTTCAATTAGGTTGCTTAAACTCCAAGGGAGGGTTCTACACTATATACAATGCATCACAGAATTACATATTAGAACTAATTTGATAGGATCCCTGTGCAGTGCATAGCCTCACAGTTTACCCATACGTTTGTATTAGATTCTTCAACCCCGGTTGGCATTCAGGTGGATTCAATACACTGAATATTGCAGATAGAAATGCAAGGAATAGAGCTAACTTGACTCCTTACTCTATACATGTCAGAGAAGCATGTCTATTCTATGCAATATATTTCTATTAACAGGGCCCTCGATCATGGTGGTAGAGCTAATCACTTGTCAATATCAGAGTCTCTGTCAGTCTCCATCATTGGCTACGTGATGGACTGCCCCTCCTCACTCCCTGAACACATTTCAACCACCGGGGCAAGGCCCCCATTTAACGTGACATGATTAAGACATGGAGGAAGGAAGGATTGTGAGTGGGAAGGTGTGTGTGGGGAATGGGTTAGAGTTAGAGATGTGTAAGTGTGTGTAGCAGGTTAGAGCTTACCATCGTCACCCACCACCCTACTTCCTCATTCTCATACCAGTCAGATCCCAATTCATTCGCTGGGAAGAACTCTTCCCCATCAAGACAATCATCTGATTCAGACAAATACTAATGTGGAATGTATCACCCAGTATACAGATATACCAACCCCACCTCTCCAAGCCTCCTCTCTCCAACCTCTCCCCTCTCCAACCTTCCCCTCTCTCCAACCTCCCCAAGCCTACTCTCTCCAACCTCCCCGTCTCTTCAACCTCCCTGTCTCTCCAATCTCCCCGTCTCTCCAATCTCCCAAAGCCCCCTCTCTCAAAGCATCCTCTCTCCAACCTCCCCCTCTCTCCAACCTTCCCAACCTCCCTGCATCTCCAAGCCTACTCTTTCCAACCTCCCCGTCTCTCCAACCTCGCCATCTCTCCAATCTCCCAAAGCCTCCTCTCTCAAAGCATCATCTCTGCAACCTCCCCCTTTCTCCAACCCCCCTCTCTCCAACCCCCCCTCCACTCTCCAAGCCTCCGCTCTCAAAGCCTCCTCTCTCCAAGCCTCCTCTCTCCAAGCCTCCGCTCTCCAAGCCTCCGCTCTCCAAGCCTCCGCTCTCCAAGCCTCCGCTCTCCATGTCTCCTCTCTCCAAGCCTCCGCTCTCCAAGCCTCCGCTCTCCATGCCTCCGCTCTCCAAGCCTCCTCTCTCCAAGCCTCCTCTCTCCAAGCCTCCTCTCTCCAAGCCTCCTCTCTCCAAGCCTCCTCTCTCCATGCCTCCGCTCTCCATGCCTCCGTTCTCCATGCCTCCGCTCATCTCTAAGCAGACCATCAAGCCATTGTAAAACTGACAGCCATAGGCTGCATTTAGACAGGCAGCCAAATTCTGATGTTTTTTTTTCACTAAATTGGTATTTTGACCAATGAGATCAGCCATTGTAAAACTGAGCGCCATAATGTTCCGGAGCCGTAGGGGCTCATTAGGATGTATAAACCTACATAGCACCTTCATTCATATTCTCCATAAACTGCCGGGGCTAGATATATATATTTTTTGCCTGCCTTGTGACAGGGAGGGTGGACAATAAACCTGCAATAATATTCATGCCACAAGATTGATTTGCAAAATATACTCAGCAAAAGAATAAAAGTCCTCTCACTGACAACTGCATTTATTTAGAGCAAACTTAACATGTGTAAATATTTGTATGAACATAACAAGATTCAACAACCGAGACATAAACTGAACAAGTTACACAGACATGTGACTAACAGAAATTGAATAATGTGTCCCTGAACAAAGGGGGGGGGGTCAAAATCAAAAGTAACAGTCAGTATCTGGTGTGGCCACCAGCTGCATTAAGTCCTGCAGAGCATCTCCTCCTCATGGACTGCACCAGATTTGCCAGTTCTTGCTGTGAGATGTTACCCCACTCCTCAAACAAAGGCACCTGCAAGTTCCCGTACATTTCTGGGGGGGGAATGGCCCTTGCCCTCACCCTCCGATCCAACAGGTCCCAGACGTGCTCGATCCGGGCTCTTCGCTGGCCATGGCAGAACACTGACATTCCTGTTTTGCAGGAAATTACGCACAGAACGAGCAGTATGGCTGGTAGCATTGTCATGCTGGAGGATCATGTCAGGATGAGCCTGCAGGAAGGGTACCACATGAGGGAGGAGGATGTCTTCCCTGTAACGCACAGCTTTGAGATTACCTGCAATGACAACAAGCTCAGTTCGATGATGCTGTGACACACCACCTCAGACCATGACGGACCCTCCACCTCCAAATCGATCCCGCTCCAGAGTACAGGCCTCGGTGTGAATCTGAATAAGTCAGGGCTTTGACTGTGTATATGTATATGAATGGCGGTGAATGAATGAATGAATGGGGATGTCAAAGATCTACAGTACCAGTCAAAAGTTTGGACACACCTACTCATTCGAGGGTTTTTCTTTATTTTTTACTATTTTCTACATTGTAGAATAATAGTGAAGACATCAATACTATGAAATAGTACATATGTTGTATTGTAATCATGTTGTAACCTAAAAAGTGTTAAATCAAAATATATTTTATATTTGAGATTCTTCACAGTAGCCACCCTTTGCCTTGATGACAGCTTTACACATTCTTGGCATTTTCTCAGCCAGCTTCATGAGGTAGTCACCTGGAATGCATTTTAATCAACAGGTGTGCCTTGTTAAAAGTTCATTTGTGACCAGTTCCAGGAAACTAGGCGTAGGTCGCGGGTCACTACCTCACAGGAGAGCCGTTTAAATGTAATCCCTTCTCGAATATGTGAACTCCCATGTGCCTTAATAAGAAACTCGTAGGCCATTGATAAATACAAATACAACTGTTAAATTACGAGCCTAGTTAATGTATCAAAAGAAAAAGTCAGCAACCTTCCCGCTAGACATGATGAGTATAGCACGCTTCTGTCTATTTGAGCAGGTCAATATGTCTAGGTAATCCTGTCTAACGAGGCTTTCTTATTTTTTATTGTGTATTAAGTGTTGGTCTCCACTTTCTGGAGGACCGAGTTTTGAAATTAGTGAAATTCGACTATGATAGCTAAGGAGATAGAGAAAACACCTGTCTCCGGATTACATCTTCAAACTAAGGGAAAACATGGCATCCGACAGGAGACGCAGAGTAACCTCTGCTGCAGAGGATAAGTTCATTAGATTTAACTGCACCTCAGATTGCAATCCAAATAAATGCTTCACAGAATTCAAGTAACAGACACATCTCAACATCAACTGTTCTGAGGAGACTGCATGAATCAGGCCTTCATGGTCGAATTGCTGCAAAGAAACCACTACTAAAGGACACCAATATGAAGAAGAGACTTGCTTGGCTCAAGAAACACGAGTGGTGGAAATCTGTCGTTTGGTCTGGAGTCCAACCGCCGTGTCTTTGTGAGACGAAGTGTAGGTGAACGGATTAAATATACGTGTGTAGTTCCCACCGTAAAGCATGGAGGAGGTGGTATGATGGTTTGTGGGTGCTTTGCTGGTGACACCGTCTGTAATTTATTTAGAATTCAAGGCTCACTTAACCAGCATGGCTACCACAGCATTCTGCAGCAACACACCATCCCATCTGGTTTGGGCTTAGTGGGACTATCATTTGTTTTTCAACAGGACATTAACCCAACACACATCCAGGCTGTGTAACGGCTATTTAACCAAGAAGAAGAGTGATGGAGTGCTGCATCAGATGACCTGGCCTCCACAATCACCCGACCTCAACCCAATTGAGATGGTTTGGGATGAGTTGGACCGCAGAGTGAAGGAAAAGCAGCTAACAAGTGCTCAGCATATGTGGAAACTCCTTCAAGACTGTTGGAAAAGCATTCCAGGCGAAGCTGGTTGAGAGAATGCCAAGAGTGTGCAAAGCTGTCCTCAAGGCAAAGGGTGGCTACTTTGAAGAATCTCAAATAACATATTTTGATTTGATTAACACTTTTTAGGTTACTACTTGATTCCATATGTTTTATTTCATAGTTTTTAATGACTAGGTGCGTACAGACTTGACGAGTACTGTATATGAAAATGTTTGTTGGGGTACATATTCAGTACAGTAACCATTTTCCTCCCCTACTTATATTTTTGGACTGTGCAATCTGCAAAATAGGATTTGATAGTGATTACAATGAGCAAAGGAAAAAGTGTCCCTGGTATTTCACCCTGTGCAGAGAGAGAGAGAGAGAGGGGCAGAGAGAGAGAGAGAGAGAGGGGCAGAGAGAGAGAGAGAGAGAGGGGCAGAGAGAGAGAGAGAGGGGGCAGAGAGAGAGAGAGAGAGAGAGGGGGGCAGAGAGAGAGAGAGAGGGGCAGAGAGAGAGAGAGAGGGGGGCAGAGAGAGAGAGAGAGAGGGGGCAGAGAGAGAGAGAGAGAGAGGGGCAAGAGAGAGAGAGAGAGAGAGGGGGCAGAAGAGAGAGAGAGAGAGGGGCAGAGAGAGAGAGAGAGAGAGGGGGCAGAGAGAGAGAGAGAGAGAGGGGCAGAAGAGAGAGAGAGAGAGGGGCAGAGAGAGAGAGAGAGAGTAGGGGCAGAGAGAGAGAGAGAGGGGCAGAGAGAGAGAGAGAGAGAGAGGGGCAGAGAGAGAGAGAGAGAGAGAGGGGCAGAGGAGAGAGAGAGAGAGAGGGGCAGAGAGAGAGAGAAGAGGGGCAGAGAGAGAGAGAGAGAGAGGGGCAGAGAGAGAGAGAGAGAGGGGCAGAGAGAGAGAGAGAGAGGGGGCAGAGAGAGAGAGAGAGAGGGGCAGAGAGAGAGAGAGAGAGAGGGCAGAGAGAGAGAGAGAGAGGGGCAGAGAGAGAGAGAGAGAGAGGGGCAGAGAGAGAGAGAGAGAGAGGGGCAGAGA